>NW_024610038.1:0-124999 GCF_016920785.2 Ixodes scapularis | reverse complement strand
CAAGAACTTTATTTTGACTGCTACACCGGAATTAAAATTCACCTCTGAGTCAGCGAAAGATGGAGAGTTGCAGTTTTACACTTTCAACTATTGAATAAAAAGGGGCGTTTCTGGTCTCATGGAAAGAAAACTGCGAGGATAAATCTTTCTATATAAAAAAAAAAAAAACTCCTAATCTGGGGAGCGGTAAGATCACTACTTGACACTGCACAGCAGAAATCTTGTTTTCATTGAGTGGGGAACGCTTTCGGTGTTCAAATGAAACGTCTACTGTCGGCGGCCGGGGTATAGTTTAGAGTTTATCGTTTGAAGTGTACGTAGACAGCTTGCACGCTCACCGCGGGGAATCTGAGGAAGTTTAAGGCGGAACCTTCGCGGTGATTTTTTTATTTTCATGGTGTTTCTCACAGCCTAAAGGCTTTGGGGGCGAAATTAAGCGTAAATGTGGTTTTTAAAACGGACTTTCGTTTGGACAAGCTCACCCCGTTCGCCTTCGGACGTGAGGAATGTTGCGGGAAAAAAAACATTGAGATCCCTCTGTCTCCTGTGTCGCAGAGGTGGTCTATAAAATCCCTTTTGATTTCGGGTTGTTTTATGTTGGACAGACAGGGCGCTGTTTAAAGGGACACTGACAGGGTATTTATGCTCGCCGAAGTTTTTAGTTGGATATGACATATGAGAGCCCAACAACCCAGAACACAATTTGCGGCTCGAAATTCGGTTTCTTTCCGCCCGAAAACCGCCGATCAAGAACTGGCCGGTTCGAGTCTCGCTTACTCTCTCTTCCTTGGTCACGGGCCGTTTTCTAAGGTATCGAGGCGACCACCAAATTTAATCAAGGTCGTGGGTCACTGAAGGCACACACTCAACATTAAAAATGGAAAAGAATATGAAACCCATTTTTCGTGGCTATCAAAAAGCTGCAAATACGTTGATTGAAAAAAAAAAAGTTCTACAGAGAACCGGAAGCATTCTGTGCCTGCGTCGTTTCGCGTATCGTGGGAGTCGCGAGACGTAATGGCAGCGGACGACGGGCGTTGGACCTCTACTTCAGAACTGTCGTTCACGGTACCGGCGAATTCTGTCTTCATTGAAAAGAGAAATTTTGGACCGATGAAAAGAACTGATATTCAACCTGTACGACAGGCCCGACCACCAAGCCGGTTTGCACGAAGACGTCGCCGAGCCGTTGTCCCTTCCCGTGGCTCAAGGCATCGTTCGCGCAAACGTCAGGCACGAAGTGCGTACTTTGAGTTGAATACGCAGCCGTACGATTTCTTTACTAGGTGCGCATGTCGCTCATGCGTGGTGATTCCCGACTTTGACCCAAGAATGCTTTTGCTGGTGGGAAATCGGTAGCAAATTTTCCAACTTACACATTACCGGCTGTTTTATTAGTGAGGAAGGAGTTCCTCCAGTAGCTCAGTGGAAAGACCTCCGCTTCACACGCCGCAGGGCCGGGTTTGATCCCCAGTGAATGCGTACCTTTTTTTTAAACATTTTGCTGTTTACATTTCTTTTTTTTTTTAGAATTCTCACTGAAAAAATTAACAAATGTTGTGGTCGAAACGTCGCTGAACTAAATGGTATGGGATTTCCTTTTTGACACCTGCCAACTCAATGCAATCACTTTCCACAAAATGCAAGGAGCATATAAATCAGGTAGCGTCCGCTTTCTGAAGTGCCCGTAGCTGTTCTACAGGAATTGCAGCCGGCCATTGGTCCCGATCCCGTTGATCTTTCGGAAACTCTGTCGCAATTTCTCACTTTTTGCCGGACGCAGGACATGTGACCCAGCCCTTCACGCAACCTCTTTGGTGCATTCTTTTCGAAGCCGATCGCGGAAATTCACCACGGGCACTCACTACTCATCACCAACTCCTCAATTTACAAAACAACTCATCTTAAAGTACAGAACAGCGAACGGAACAAAGATAACTGCAAAAAAATCCCACGGCACACAGTTCCCGCCACGCCGTCACGGATATCGTCTGCTATGCAGAGGCGAAAAAAAAAAAAAAGCGCACGGTCGGGTGTAGCCACGTGACTTCCGCCACTCAATGTCTCCTCTCTACTCCTTCGACCTCAGTGCGCGGGTTTCGGTTTCCGTTTCGAAGAGTTGCGTCTTCTGGCTTTATTAAGAAATATAAGCTACTCTTTTGCAAAATATTAATTGGGTAGTCCTCCGACACCAAAATGAAGCGCCTGGCAAAAAATTAAAAAAACAAAAATTTTGGGGGGTGTCAGTGTCCTTTTAAGTGAGCGTCTAAAAGGAGTGTAAAGGCGCAGAGTTCTTGATTGTCAAATCACGTTGGTTCGTGTTATTTGTCTTTCCCTCTTTGGGATGAACCTTCCGTTCTGTGGAACGAAAAGGATTTGTTTAGAAGGCTAATTAAGGAGACTTTGTGCGTCTGCGACCAGCCGCCTTCGGTTATCAGTGATCGGATGAAAGAGTGTTTGCTTGTCTGAGTGGGGCTTGGGAAACTTAGGGGGCGGGGGGGGCGGTGGGGGGGGGGGGGGGTGGACAGGAAGCGGTTGCTTGAAAGTAGAAAATCTCGCTTAGGCTTTAGCGGTTTGGAAGTCGCCTTGTGTGTTAGCCCTTGGTGTTTTTGTTGTTCGGGTGGCGGTTACCTTTCCAAAAGTGTGGAGCCGGGAGTGGCTTATGCTATCTGGGTGGAACTCATTGATCGTCTCGTTTATGCATTCGACTTCCGTCTTTTTCTTTGTAGTGCTGCATGTGTTTGGAAGTTGATTTATCGGTGTACTCAAATCAATAAATTTCAGTTGCGTTTGAGATTTTGTTGTCTTCGTTCGTTTTTTGATGTTCCCCGATTCCGGGTTTACAGGATGTCGATTCCTTACCAGCTCGCCTGCACTCTAGCAGTGCTTACAATTCTACTTTGAATGCGCCTTTCCGGTTAATCCGCGCATAAAATCACCTAACCATTTGATATTGTAATGGCTAAGATCTAATTAGCCTGGCTCGGGTGCTTTTCTCATATTTAAAACCGCTTCAGTCTCCCTTTAACGAACTTAGAGTTTGCGCTAGCAAAATGCAGAACTGGCTTCTTCCGTCCTTTGCCTAAACACCCAGCAAATCCCCCCGGGATGGATCGCCATACGAAGGTCTAAGAATGTAGAGTTCCGTGGGAGGGGTACTCCCTTTGAAAGACGAGGCCCGCGGGGCCCCACGAGAAGGCCTCCAGGATGGTCTCAGGGTTTGTCTGCTCTTCATGTATGATTCGGTAGTCATCTACATAACGGTGCACCCGGCAGCCCGGCGCGGAATTCTCCAGTCGCTCCCTGATGGCCCGAACTACATACATGAGAAACACCTCACTCAGAACCGGTGCAAGGCACGAGCCGATGCACACCCTCGCTGTATGGGGGTGCCAGGGTCATACATGCCCCTGACACCCCCAAAATTACATTGACACCCCTTCAAAAAATTTCATTTGTTTGCCAGGCGATTTATTATGGTGTTGAAAGACTACCCCAATAATGTTTCGCAACAGAGTCACTAATATATTTGGTAAAAAAAAAAAACGCTACTGCTCGAAAACGAAACTAAAAACTGCGCGCTGAGGTCGGAAAAGTGAAGAGGAAAGAGTGAGTGGTGGAAGTCACGTGACAACACCCGACCGTGCGCTTTTTTTCCGTCCTTTTTTTGCGCAGCAGATGACTTCTGTGGCGAAGAACAGTTTGCCGTGCATTTCCTTTGCAGTTATGTTTGTTCCGCTCACTGTTCTGCACTTCAAGATTAGTTTTTTTGTGCATTCAAGAGTTGGAGATGAGTAGTGAAAGCCCGTGGTGAATTGCCGTGATCGGCGTCTAAAAGAATACCCCCAAGATGTTGCGTGAAAAGCTGCCTCGCATTTCCTGCGCCCGAAAAAAGTGGCATTGTGCGGCCGAGTCTGCCCATGCTTCCGAAAGATCAACGGTAGCGGGACCAATGGCTGACTGTAGTTCCTGTAGAACATTTACGGGCACTTCAGAAAGCGGACCCTATCTGATTTATATGCTCCTTGAATTTTGTGGAAAGTGATTACATTGAGTTCGCAAGTTTCAAAGAGGAAATTAGTTCAGCGACGTTTCGTACACAACATTTGTTTTCTTTCATTAATATTCCTAAAAAAAGAAATGTAAAGATCACAAAATGTTTTGAAAAAAAATAAATAGGGTACGCCCACAGGGGATTGAAGACAACCCACTATTGTACGATGGCACTTGCAACCTCGAGCTTCAATTTCATCGCGGAGGTTTACCTCGAGCCACTTAACACGTCGATCGAAAACAAGGATTGCATGTGCACTCTAAAAAAATCGTGTGTCTACCTTCTCATCACGCACTTAATAGTCAATGAGAGCAATCCGTGGCGCGAGCTCGGTGAATCATGGTGTCGAACGGGTGTTTAGGCCTAAAAGTAAAGTCGGCGCTGGCACACTGAGCAACGTGAAACGTCACGCTCATTGTCCCAACGAAGAGTTCATTTTTGGGTCTCAACACATATTTGCCCCGACTGGGCACGGCAGCTTCTCGGACATGAGGCTTAAAAACCCTTTCGTCTTTATCGTACAGATTTTGCTCGACGTTCTGCTGGTGCCTATCAGCGTGGATGATGCAACCCTCGGCAAGATTACGGTGTCCGACGTCCCGCTGTCTGCATCCGTCATCAGACGTTTTGACCAACCGGACACAAGCGAGCGTCAGAAGCATCGGACCCACCCACTTCAAAACGAATACCCGCGGCCCATCTTCGACAAGCCATCGTCATCGACAGCTTCGTTTGAGGCTATAAAACCGGGCAGCGGGAGGCACCACGACACTGGGCACGGCAGCTTCTCGGACATGAGGCTTAAAAACCCTTTCGTCTTTATCGTACAGGTAAGGAGGCACTAGTACCTATCTTTTCGTAGTAATAACGTGTGCCTGATCTTGCTGCCGTGCCCACGGTCGTGTTATTCATTGTTGTGCAATGTGATCGTGCATTTAAAAATGCTACTCCTGCTTAGCGGTGATGTTGAGGTTAACCCTGGTCCGGACATGAAGATTATAATGGAACAGCTTAAAGCCATTGCTAAAGATATACAGGACATAAAGAACGAAAAGGTCACAACAAATGACAGACTCTCAGCCATCGAACAAAATCTAGAAAGCTTTAGTACGCTCCAAACTACCGTCAGTGCGTGTCGAGAAAAAATAACTGAACTTGAAGCTAACATCAAAACTATTTCTAAAAAGCTAGACGATTTGGAAAACCGAAGCAGGAGAGCAAACTTGATAATCTACGGAATCGAAGAAAAAGACACTGAAAACAGTGAAATACTTGAAAGAGTGGTTTCAGACGAAATCTTCGGAAAGCTTCTTAACACGCCGATATCAGGCATCGAAAGAATTCACCGTCTGGGAAAAAAGACGGACCAAAGAATTAGACCTGTCATCCTAAAACTACTTGACTGCAGAGATAAGACAAGAGTGCTGAAAAATTGCTTCAAATTGAAAGGGACAACGTTTTCTATCAGCGAGGATTTTTCACGCCCCGTGCAACAGATACGAAAGAAACTGTGGGAAAGCACTAAAATCAATCGAGATAAAAACGACAACGTGTTCTTGACTTTCGATAAGGTCAGGGTAAACGGGCAGTTGTACGCATGGGATGATGATAAAAATGACGAAGTTCTAATAGCAAAAAACGATATCACCGACCACGCCTAGTTGATAACCGTGTTTTACCGTCTAATGTTACAGTCCTTAATTTAAACGCAAGAAGTCTTCTAAATAAGGTAGATGCACTAGAGTCTATACTCTTGGAATACAATCCAGAAATCGTTACAGTAACTGAAACGTGGCTACACCCGTTAATATCTGACAGCGAAATATTGCCACCAGACTACATTATTCTAAGAAAGGATAGATTAACAAGGGGTGGTGGTGTAGCAATCATCTTAAAACGCTGTCTTTCTTATGTGCCTATGCCTGAGGTAAAAAACGTGGAATCTTTATGGTGTAAGGTCTCCTTTGAAAATTATTCTATTGATGTCGGCGTTGTTTATCGTCCCCCAGGCTCTGACCTACAGTATCTTCATAGCCTCTATGACTACATGCTAGCAAATATTAAAAGCGACAAAATCATCATGACGGGTGATATTAATATGCCCGAAATAAACTGGGACTCGCTGCACCCTGGCCTGGACACTGCTGATGTTATTATAGACATGCTATTTGCGTTCAATCTAACCCAAATCGTCAGGGAACCAACCAGGGTGCAGGGATCGTCACGGAGCTTGCTTGACGTAGTGTTCCTCAGTGACCACTTTCCTCGGGCTCAAACTTGCGTAGAAGTGGTGGAGGGGATATCTGACCATAAAATTGTTGTATGCACGGTACCTGTTCGTAGTTCCGCCATCTCCCATGGCTGCGCCAAATACGTGCTCGATTTCTACAAAGCCGACGATGCTAGCATTCAAACTTATCTTGCTCATGAATTTAACGATTTTCAAGAACTCTATGATGGAACTGATATTAGTATTGACAAACTATGGCAAAAACTCAAGTCAATTATTAATCACTGCATCACTAAGTTTATTCCTAGTAAACGTAAAATCATAAGGAAGCTAAACCCATGGATTTCACGTGAAATCATTCACCTGAAGCGTAAGCTAAAAAGACTAAGAAAGTCGTCCAAAAAGCGTCCACTCACCAACCACAATTCAACTATATCGGAACTATCCAGACTGCTCAAACTGAAGATCAAAGAAGCAAAGCACAAATACTACAATATTACCCTCCACAATTCTATGAAAGCATCACCGCAAAAATTCTGGAACCATATAATTCCCACAAAATCTAAAACTTCCAACATAAGTGCCTCGGAGGCACAAAAAATGGCAGAAGAATTCAGCAGTTTTTTTAAGTCCGTCTTCACAGCTGATAATGGCAAAGCAAACTTAACTCTACCTTCTTAAACCTACGCAGATAAAGATCTTGGTGGCTTACACATTACAGAAGCAGGCGTTCTTAAACTTTTACTCGACTTAGACGCAAGAAAGGGTACGGGTCCTGACGAAATTCCTAACATGTTTTTAAAAAAATACGCTGAATGGATAAGCAAGCATTTAGTGCTAATTTTTAGCAAGTCTTTGAGTCTTTCTTTGGTTCCCGTAGAGTGGAAAGTCGCAAAAGTTATTCCTATTCCTAAGTCTGGCGATAGCTCTTTAACTTCTAACTACAGACCTATATCCCTAACGTGTACTTGCTGCAAGATAATGGAACACATAATTTTGAAATTCATGAGAGAATTCACTGAGAAACATAATATACTAAATGCACGCCAGCACGGCTTTAGGAGAGGTTTGTCAACGACTTCACAGCTAATCGAGACACTTCATGATTTTTCGATGGGTATAAACAATAGAAGACAAATTGACGTAATTTACTTAGACTTATCAAAGGCCTTCGACCGTGTTTCGCACGTCAAACTTGTAAAAAAACTTAAACATATTATGGGGGAGGGACCGATAATAAAATGGATAGAGGAGTATTTAAGAAATCGTTTTCAGTTTGTTTATTACGAAGGACAGGTTTCACAACCAGTTGCAGTAGAGTCGGGAGTTCCACAGGGCTCTGTCCTAGCTCCACTCTTATTTCTTCTGTACATTAATGACATGGTTGATGGCACTGACGCAAACATAAGGTTATTTGCAGATGACTGCATTATTTATCGCGATATCTCATGCCAAGATGACCAAGCAATATTAAACAGATCTTTAAAGAAGGTAGCAGACTGGTGCAGTGAATGGCAGATGGTTTTAAACACTGAAAAGACGGTTTGTATGTGCTTGACCAATAAGAAAAAAAATGTTCTGGAATTTCCTTACAGCTTAGACGGTAAAATTTTGCGCAGAGTCACTGAATACAAATATCTAGGTGTCGTGATAACGTCTAATTTAAACTGGAATGCACATGTCAAATACGTATCTAGTAAAGCGCTCGTCAAATTATTTTTTCTAAAAAGAACGTTAAAACACTCTAGTCGTGAAACCAAGTTGTTCGCATACACCACACTCGTTCGCCCGGTATTAGAATATGCACTCATTGCTTGGTTCCCACATACGCAAACCAATGTCAACATCCTCGAAAGTGTTCAGAGGAAAGCGATAAGATTTGTTCACCACAGGTATGGTCGCTTTGATTCCCCTACAGAATTGCTGAAAAGATCCAGCCTACTGACTATTGCTGATCGCGCCAAACTAGGAAGACTCAAATTTTTATATCTCCTTTTAAACGACGCCTTTAAAATGGACAAGAACAAGTATGTGAATTTTCCCAGGCAAGAACAACAAGACATAAACACTGCAATACATTAACTGAATACTCTTTCAATAATAATACTTTTAGGTACTCTTTCTTTCCTTCAGCTGTAAGAAATTGGAACAGCCTTGATCCGCTGTTTTTTAGCTACACAAATGTGGATGCGTTCATTCAAGCTCTTGAACAAGACCTTCTCAGCAAGTTCATCAGTTAGTTCTTTCTGTTATGTTCTGTTTCGTTTGTTTCAATATGAAAGGAAGTGACGATTTCTAAGAATTACTTATTTTCGCGAGCCTCAAAAATTGTGTCTGTTGTTTTTATTTGTACCATACCTGCTATAATCCCTCAATGGGGATTGGCAGTATTTTGAAAATAAATGAAAATAAATTCACCGAGCACGTTCCGCTGATTGCTGTGATTGGCTATTGGGTGTTTCATGGGACAGGAACGCACCTGAATGTTTAGAGTGAAACTATGCGACAGATCTAGTAGAATGTATGTGCGGTTTATCTACTTTTGTAGTTGGAAATCATTTTCCCGCAGTCAAGCTCAGGTGTTTCTTTTTTTTTTTTTTGCTTCTGACCTCATATTATATTGCCATAAGCTCTGGCACGTAGGCATGGAATCCCAGTTTGGGTAAAGTCTGAATTTTATATAGTGCGTACTTTGGTTTCTTTCGCTTTGCAATGTGAACATCCCGATTCTCATTTGTGCCCTGCGACCTGTATTTTGCATACTTTGGAAAAATAATTTCATGACAATTCTACTTGCAGGTCTCCCACCTTAAGAGATTTGACGGCTCAACACTTGCAAACAAGGCTAATGGCATGATGAATAGTTTGTTCTCATAGGAGTCCGCCGTCACCTTCACCTACAGGAGATCGACGGGCAAGCTTGTGTTCGAAGGGACGGCAGCCGAGAAGGCCGTCCGTCGTAAGTACTCCCATTAAATACTATTGAACGCAGTGAAGGGTAATCTGGAGTTCGAAAGGTGATCATGATTTATAATGAAGTGAATTCGGATTAGATCGGCAGCGACGACGAGCACGGGGAATCGAAGAACAAGAACGACATATGAAATAATGTAGAATAAATCGACGTTTTAGATTAAAAAATAAGTTCGTAATACCAATATAGGAATCATTACAGATAATGCTCTTGATGTGTATCAAGCCATGAATAAAAAGCAAAGAAATTGTCACATATATTGTGGGGTTCTTTACGGAGGTCCCTCTGCTAAGGATCACCGCCCGATCGGTATGCGCTCCGCCCGTCACCCAGGGATTGACATAGCACGAGAAGACAGCGAATGAGTTTACTGTACCTCCCGATTGCCCGTCGTCGAGAGCCGGTAGTTCGGGACCGCCGACCTCTGTTGTCACCCGTCGATCAGAGCTCACAGTCGGGGTCCGTGTCCAGGCCTGCGGATCGCTTTTCCCACGCCAGCGGTGCGGAGGCTGGCTGTCCCGGGCTATCAATGCCCGAGTCTCGCTGCGGAACCACCCCGGAATCGTCATAGCCCAGTTCATATGGCCAGGGCTCGCCGTTTCCGCCGGTCTTGCTTCAGACCTCGCTGGTGGACCGCTCCAGTGTTCGCCATGGGCCAGGCCAGGCAGCCCGGATCCAACGTTCCTGCCCAGCTTTAGCCTCGCTCAGCACGCACTGTCTCGCGCCAGCTCGTGACTTCTCCGCCGACCGCCTGTCGCGTGCCCCCTGCCTCGTCCTTCACACTCGGCTCCCACAATATCTAATGAAATCAAATTCAATTTTAACATTTTGTTAGAAAGTTAAACTGTTTATGAAAGCTATGTTGCTCTAAGTGCCAAAGCAAAAGAGAGAAATGAATAAGAAAAAACGACATAGCGAATAAAGTATTTAATTCGGAAGCTTCTTTTTTTCTGAAATGATAGGTGTTATGCCTTTCCTGCTTAGTTGAACATGCTTATTCAGTTTTAATATTGTTGTGTAGTCAATGATATGTTGTCTTTACTTTTTGTTGTTCCAAAGTAAAACGTACTTATCATTGCTCGCTATTCCATAAAAAGATGTTTATAGAAAATGTCTAAATTAAAAAAATTTTTTGTAGAATCAATATTTCCGAGACTATGATCTTGCATAGCTTTAAATGTAGACTTTAATCATCTCACAAAATCTGCTCATATCTTTTGTTTTCCGGCTGCAATGACAGTCCTCGCTGTACCAGGTTTTAAAGGTAAAGAAAAGACAGCGCGTAAACCTCGCAGGTTGTTGTTTTTATTTTTCAAACGTAAGATGCTTCTATCAATAGCAGGCAGAATTGAAAGTTTGAGAGGACACGAATTTAAAAGTGGTCTTTTTTACACTCTTTTTTAGGCGCTGCAATGGATACCTTCCGAGGACTCGAGTTCAAGGATTACACGTTCCACCTCGGAAACCGGTTCCTTAACGTGCGCGGAAACCTGAAAAAGCCGGAGAACGCGTAAGTAAAGATAGCAATTTTTGGTCAATTTCTTTTTTTCATATTTTGCCTTAAAATTTATTAGAAAAATGTCCAGTCGCTTACACCGTTGGCACCACAAGAGAAAGAGAAACGAGCTTTGCGCGTTATTCAACGCTGAAAAATACAATTACATTCCATCCACAATATGTGGATTGGAATTTTTCTTATACATTTACTATAAGAACAATGAACAAAGCAAAAGGCCTGACTCACACAGCCGGCGATTAGCCACCCCCTCGTTCGAAAACAACGGCTTTCCCGTCATTTGAGAGAACCTTCGAATATTTTCATGCCGGAACATGACGGAGGCGTCACATTCCGGCGAGAAAGCGGCCCGAAATTTTTTTCAAACGACGGGGTGGCCAAACACCGACTGTATGAATGGTGCATTATGCCTTAAAAACGTTTACATCTGGATTCGCTACATAGAGAGGTTATTTTTTTTTTTCGCCTGGAGCCGAAAGTTTTTAACAGTTCTCGAGGTGCAAACGGGACGTAGTCTATACCTTTTGGATTGAATGTAATTAGGTGCATATTGTCACGAATTAAGGCGACGAGAAAGAAAAGAGTAAACTGAAAATAAAGGTTTAATGGGCGAACTTGTGCCAAACAAAAAGAAGTAACGGAAGAGCGTCGAGGCAGCAGAAAAGCGGGCGGCGATTCGGCGGCACTACAGAGCGCTAGCGAGACTGAAACTGACTCGACAAGGTCGCGGGCCGTTGCTTATCTACCGTGCGTCACTATCTCGAAAGTTCGGCAAGGAAGGTTCGAGCGTCGCGCTCTCGGGGCGAGGATGAACTGGCACTTTCGAGAATAACAAAGCAGAGGGAAAGTTACGTCTGCTGCGAGAATGACCGGGAATCTTCTAGAAGACCGTGACCGAGCGTTGCCTTCTCGGCTCTGCGGGTGGCAATATAATAAAAGTCGCAATTTATAAAAGAAAAAAAATGCAGCAGCAGGGGAAGCTGTATCTTCTTTATTATTACTAATAAAATACAAGCCTGCATGCATGATACGACGTGGCTTAATGCGCACGATTAAGCCACTCAAACTTTTATAATTGTGGGTTTTAGGAGCTGTTTATGCCACCTGCAAAGTTACAACGGGATTTACGACACTTAACCTAAATTGGCAATGACCACTAGACTTGGGTCTGTATGTTGACATGAAATTACAGAAACAGGATCTCTTAAAAGTCCACTAGAGACCTTTTCATTCTCAAGCGGAGAATAAAAAAGATGTGCAAATTCGGAATTACCTTTACAGACAAGCAGAATACCCGAGTTTATTTGATTTGTTAACATTGATAGCCGATATTGCATCAAGATCTTCTGATTTCAATCATTATTTTGTTTGCTTTTTTAGGAGGATACTCAAGGAAGTGCGAGCGAGTGGAGGAGCGGGGTCGGAAGTGGTCCAGGACCAAGCATGAGGGAGCAGTGTTGTCACTTTTTTAACATTCGTTTTATGTTTGTGTTTTATTTGATTATTTTTGCATTCCCCCCTTTCACCCCCTTTAAGAGTATAATAAAGACAAGAATATTAAATGCAATTCTGTTTTTGAGTCGTTCCACGGGAGACGTCGTCGGTTTATGTGTGGTCGGATTTGTGGCGGTTGTGAGGTTCTGTTAGCCAAATTTCTCGCGTGATAAAATGTCTTGTATATTGTAGAAAACGCAACCCCATGTTATTCTTTTCTATGAACGTTTTCTTGTGTATTTTGTAATCATGTTCGTCACGTGCCAAAGCACGTGCGTACATTTTCTTTTTCTTTTGATTGTGTGGTTTTCCGCTTTGGCACGTGGCGTTTGAACCTTGTTTTTCGGCAGAGCAGAGACAAGCCTCGGAGTCGTTCAGCCACCACCGGACGCCTGTCTTACTCGCGACGGGCTCTGCCACGTCGTAACATATATTTATTTACTTATTTCGATATAAATGACCTAGGTTCCGCGGAAAGCGCGAGGAAGGAAAGGTGTTGCCAATGTAGTTGTAGTTGTGTCGTCTTGCAGGTGGCGAGAATTTTAGCGGTTTTTATGTCGTGTTAACGTAAATTTATGCAAAACCCAGGCTGAAAAGCATCACGCTGCGCAAATATTAGCAAGTTTTAGTAGACCGTGTTTCCCCGTCCACTAAGCCCCTCCGCTGCCCGGAACTCTACAACCAAGCAACCAAGGCCCTTGGCACGCAGGCGCAGTGGCGGTTTCTTCATTGCGGAGGGCTCAGCGGATGGGGAAACCAAGTTAGCGTTATTTTTAAGAGATTATTATTTCTTACCGCCACGTCAAAACAGAACTTCAGTCATTTAGTACAGCGTTGAATTCTCTATTGGTGCTCATGGGTTTTTCACGATTCGTGCTGCGGGTCTTTGATTTTTGAGCGGTCAACACTGATGCGGATCATCACGCTGTGGTTTCAAAGTGGAGTATATGATTGAAATAAAACAATGAGTATTCACGAACTTGTTTTGTTTCTGATCAATTCTGTGTTAAAAAGATGTGTATAATTGCAAATGAAAAATACCCCTTGCAAACGTTTACAGCGCCCTCAGCCGGCGCTGAGAGGCATTATGGGACACGCTGTAGGAAACGACGGACGGATGGAGATTTCTTGCTCTCTTGTGTCACGATCTAGCCGAAGAAAAGAGGGAGGCGAGGCGAGGCAGCGCGTGGCCTTCTGGGCTTGGGAAACTCACCCTCTGGGACGCTGGCGTCCACCGAGACCGAAATAATACCATAACAGCTCCAACTTTCAGCGACAAGTTGAAACGTGAAAGTTGCTTCATATGGCTCCTGCTAGTCACTGTATATTCCCAGAGCCCGCAACACCCAGACTCGAAAGGCTAAAATGGAGGCTCAATCTTACTTCTTTTTTTTCTTACTGTGATTATAGTTGCGCAGAGAAGGGTAGTTTGTCCACTCGACCGCGAAACCAGTCTTGGTGAGGGGACCATCAAACGTGGAAAAAAGCAGAGGATAGCGGTATTAGCCCCGAGAGCGAACACAAGCGTCGCTGCGGTCGCCGCGCCCTGATTGGGTGAGGCGTACCGTGACGTCAGGGCGATGACTCCGCTCCGCGATCTCGCATCGGCTCTCTTCCCAGCGCCGGTTTCCTGGTTTGGCGTTGTGTGCCGCAAGCTCTTCGAGGGGCTGGACTTGGTTTACCCGGTGTACAAGACGTTAAGTTAGGCCGATATTGACGTGCTTCCGTACTTTTTATAAGCCTGCTTGTCCCCTTTACCTTTAAAATTGGGTTACTAATCCCGAAAGCTATGGGCGGAGGCAATTCCGCCGATGAACCTCCCCGCCCGTCCACACGACTCAAGGCAATTTTGCGAAGGATCGCTAGAGCGGTGGCGCAAGTGCTTCAAACGCTGGAATTCTGTCCCTTGCATGTTCATGATTTAGGACGATATTACATCCCGCTTTCAAGGCATTTGAAGTGGCATTTATATCATGGGCCTTTGGGTGGTCGGCAAATCAGCTCGCGATCCCGACTCTGCGCTGCCACTCTGCATACGCTGGTTCGCAGATGTTTTAAAGGCCCTGTGTCTGATTATCTTTGAAGTGCTCGTGGAACAGGGTTGTTTTACATAAATGTAGCTTCTTCGTAAATCAATTGTATAGTTTATACACATATGCAGGCATATTTCTTAGAAGATGCACAATTACTGGAAATTAGTTTGTATGGTAGCAGCAAAAACGGCCGAATTGCCCGCAGTTGTCTGTATGATATGTATTGAACTGCCCAAAATATGCACAGCAATAATGCCATAATTTGGAATGTTTATACTTTTTCCTGACATTTTTATTCCAGCTTGGGTATTCGGAAAATACACCGTTTAGTCTTAATTGTCATTTTTAATTAAAAGAGACACTGCTGCAGGTCTCCAAAAGCTTCCTCAGCCTACAAACTCCCTGCAGCTGAACTTTCTGACAACAGAGAAAAAAAGGAGTAAAAGCAAGCATTCGAACGTCTGTCCAGCGGTAGATGCAGCACTAGTAGCACAAAATATTGAACCCTTGAAGGGCGACAGTCTGTGTGAGAAAAGGTTCTGGTATTTTAGCTTCACGACAATTCGATTTAAGTAAAATCTCAATTTTAGGGCTTAACAGACTAATAACGAGCTAGACACCTTCGCTTACGTTTGTTATAAATTACTTGAGGGTTGATATAAACAAGTCCACAGATATCACCCGTGTAGTCCATTGAAATACTATCTGAATCCAGCAAAGGTCAAATGCGAGCAATGTATATAATAAATATTCCTTGTTTTTTTTGTGTTTTTTTTTTTTACTTTGCCCCTGCACTTAGGCTGTCTTACTTGTGATTCTCTTCCCATGGCCCAGACTGTATTTAGCATGTTGCCCGAGCAGCATGCAGCTTTTCTGCTTCGGCGAACTTGTTTAAAAACGGAGATACAAAACAAAAAAAACAAAAAAATAGTATACATAACCTGCCAATTCACTCAGACCATCAGCATCATTTATTGTGCGAGATGTGAATCTATAGTGATGCTCCTGCAATTGTGGCCATATTTCTTTATTTTCATATACCAGCTGCAATTCATGCGTTGCCTGCCCTGTCAACCATGCTTAAAATGTTGGTTGAAGTTTCGCCTGTAGCTACAGGTCATACATCAATAACGGCATATAAAAAAAGAAAATTACACTTCCTACGAAAAACACGCCAAAAAAAAAATTAAATAGAAACGAGCGCGCCGACTGCTGGCGTCGTCACAGCCTCCACAGGGCGAGCGGGGCGAGCCGGGGAAAAATTCTCTCCTCGCCGTGACGTCACCCCGGTTTGCCGTAAGGGGGCGCCACGCGAACTTCTCGGGGCTAATAGCGCTGTAGTCGACTTTCCCTGAACAATCTCGCTCGCCGTGAACTGCCAGCGTGTTGCGGTCGCTCCGAGTTAATTCAATGAACATCCGCATTTTGACGGTGCGAACATTTTGCAAATACACAACTGCAAAACCTGACACGAGAAATAAAACAAAAACTGTCAAGGCAAACGCAGCTGGGGGGTTATTGGCCAGAAAGCGCGAGTGGATACAAATTCCAGCAAAATGTAGACAGAGAAAACACGTCCCAAAGCCCAGAGTGTTTACATGTACTAGTCCGGCTGGTTAAGCCCCTCTAAGGTTAACCACACCACTTGACGGAAAATGGGAGCGCAAATGCCCAAAAAGGAAACATTCCTCAACGGTAACAGAACTATTTCTACTTTTGACTGAACCCCCGTAATTTTCTTCTTGCTACAATCCACTTTACATCAAACCGGAAGTCAGGGCAATGAAGAGAAAGATAAACTTAAAATGAACTATACCAGCGAGTATGTCTTTCGTAAAGTGGGACGTACACATAAATAACACGGTTCAATATGTTTGGTAAGGCACTTTGCCACGCAAACGTGTCGGTTTTGGTCTCTTCCCCAGAAGATCGGACCACTTTTGTTTATGGTTCTTTAGACAGATTGTGTGACCTGAGGAATTTGTATTTCCAGATTGAGAAGGGAAATATCACGTCGGTGTCACATCGTTGGAAGGGGAACGGAAGGACAAGTCCATGACCGTGCTCCAGACCGAGTAAACTGGTTCTTGGTAGCGGTCCAGTTGGATGCAAAAGCAATCTTTAATGAAAAAGCATTTACTGCTGTCTCAAAATGTATTAAAAAATATTCTTGTAGCGAAACGGGAGTTCCGAACGATTTCGGGCAACGATGAAGTAACTTCCACTTGAAAAGGGATACAGTTTATGGGCAGCGATAAAGGATTGTGCTCGTCTTATGGAAAGCTTGCAAGCAATATTGTATTTATGCGTAGCGCCCACTCAGAGCTCGTCAAAGTAGGTGTCCGTCATTCGTAGGCCCCTATGCACTAAAACATACTCGTACTCATTGTGTCTGAGGTGTACATAGCAATCACACGAGCGATTAGAATGTCACCTGGCTACAGTTTGAAGCTCAATTACAAAAGCTGCCAAAGTGTTTTAAAACTAAATATTGTGCTCCCGTGCCTCTGCGTTCTCGCGTAGATAAAAGAAAAGATCGTATTGCATCCTCCTTTCTGAGTGCTGCTTTCAAAACGGACTTCCGGATGAGATAAATAACGCCGTTTTACTTCGAACATAAACAGGGATGTAACCAGAAATGTAAGGATGAGTCACCGGGCTGCCTTAAATTTCGCGTGATCCCGACATGTTCATGTGTTATGACCGCCTCACGGAACAAAAACGTGAATGTTAAAAATGAGACTCTTAGTTCCGAACTTGCGGTTCAAGGTAATTTACATTGCCCTCTTCGAAAAAAAGAAAAAAAAAAGAAGAAAACGCGAGTTTTCCGCGAGTCTTTTTTTTAAGTGTTTTTACTGTTATTTATTTCCAGATTTAGAGGGGCCATGAAATGAACTTCCTTGTGGCTAGTTGGTACATATCGATTAAAAGGTTAAAATGCGTGGCTAAAGTGGTTTGTGAGATTCCTTTTAGTTGCGACCAAGTTTACATCGGTCCGACCGGCCGATACTTTGATGAAAGAGCGCGGGAACACGAGCAAGCCGGACGCAATAATTTGGGTGGGCATCTTCCGGAGCACAGTAAAGGATGTGGCAGTGAACCTTTGTTAGAGCACATAAAATTGAAGGAATGAGAAGATAGAAAGTGGATTAAACGAAGCTTTCGGTATACACAAAGCGGCTGAAAAATGCGTAAGCAGCCATCCCTTTATCTGCTAAAAAGAGAAATTGTGTTTCTTAAGGGCTGCGTGTGATGAGCGAGGGAACCTTTATCTGTTGCATGTGTTTAGGGGATGGGGATCGACAGTATGACAATGTTTCGTGTTTTGTTACGTCAGTTTGACGTGGTGCTTGTCCGTGTTGTACGTGGTTCTTTTCTTGTCCTGTTCTGTTCGCGCCCTTTAACCTTGTAATCGACATAAACTTAATTTTGGGCTGGGATAAATGATTTTACATTCGGAGTTTACTATTCACATATTGTTTAGTGGGCCAGAAGAAACAGGGTAAGAAGTCAAAAGCCAGCTTTTCACGGTATGATAGTCTGAAGATGGAGACCGTTTTACTGAAAGCGCGTGAGAGAGAAAAGGGGAAAAAAGCTACTGGCGCTTTCCACCCTTCCTGGAGCAGAAGAAAGAGTGAAAGTCCCGGATGAGAGACTTCGCCGGTGTGTGTATGCATTGCCCAAACTTCGTTCGCGCTTTCCTTCTCTGTTTTAAGCTCCCAAACTTAATTAGAGCCACGGGCTTAAATGGCGAGAGTCCCCCGGTCATCGGGACACCACTGCTCGGACATAGGGTGCACGAATAACGAAAGAAAGCATCGGATACTGTTCGAGGACCTATGTAGCTTGCATGGAAGCCGGCAAGTGCGGCTGCAATGTCATCGCTTTCCAGATGACCCCGATCTCCGGCGGCAGTGGGTTGCGTTCCTAAACCGAAAATAATTTTCCCCAACGCCATCCCTCTCGACTTTGCTCGGAACATTTTTTGAATGGAGCACGCACCGAATGCTGTACCGTCGATAGACATGGGGTAGGCTCGCAAGGTGCGTGAGAGTTTTCTCGTGATAATTGCTGTTTGAGCTTGTAACTTTTTGTTACTGATTTTTTTTAATAATTAACTTCTGAAGTGGTGACACTGACTCGATTTTATCATTTACAGCAAAGGCTCATTTATGCCGCCGGGTGTGGCTGGAAAGTTTCGAAATTTAGTTCTCTTGGATTTCCTGGAATGCGATCTCCTGCGCGATACCAGAAAGTCGTGAACCTAAGTCGACCGTCACAAACGGGACTATACTCGGCGACAACTTTTCTTGGCAATGCAGTGGAAGGTACGTCCCGCGTCCCCTCTCCCATTTTGAGTGTACGAAGGCTCTCCTCCTCTCCCCGGAAATCGGGGAGGAGGAGAGCCTGCGTCAACGAGGTAGAGGGGCTTAGAGCGATAAACCGGGGTTCCGGTCTGCACTCGAAAGTGACCCCCATAAGGCGGCTGCCATTGTACGCAAATTTGACCACACGTCACATGACCAAACCAAATACGTGACGTCACAGGAAAGATGGCAGCGCCCATGCAGCGGCTGGCCCCAGCTGGGCCGGAGCTTGTCGGATGCTTTGTTGGTTGTCGTTCGTCTCGGCGAGTTGATTTCAGACGCGGAAGCCGTCATATGAGGCCGGTCGAAAGCGAGTTCAGAGTTTAGCGTGGTGTTTGACGTAGGTATAACGTGAAAATACGGAGGAACGGTGTGCATTTCGCTGGTGACGACCGGGATATTGCCACGGAAGAGACAATCTGACCTACGTTGCTCGGACCTCGGATTGATTCGGATACCGCTAGGATAAAATTTAAAGCGACGTTTCTGTACTTTCGTTGATCATCGGAATCTTCGAGGTTTGCAGTGAAGCGTGTGCAATATATCTGGATACACAGTTTAGCGACGGAAATTGCGTGAGTCGTGCTTGGCGGTGTGCAATCGCGGTGCAGCTTCGATCAAATGACCGAGGGCTCACTTCGGTTGTGCGGCGCACCGGAAGGCTGCCTTCAAGCTGGTAGTTCCTGTGCCATGCTTTAGGTGATGCTGTGCTGCTTCCGAAATTGTTCCGGCGTAGACGTGCACTTTCACGGAGCACAGGTGTTGCAGTCAGTATTGATCCCGCTGGTCTGTCGGACGTTTCGTCAATACAAACGTTTCATCCACACTCTTTACGCGAATTGCAAGCTGTCCGGACATTTCATCGAGCGTGTTACGTACCCAGCTCACGCCGCTTTGTGGCAACAGTCTGCAGTGGCTCATTACCAGAAAAGTGGTCCCACATCCATTTCAGTTCAGATCGTCCACGGCAGTCGCCAAACCCCGAAGGAGAGGATTTATTCGGACAGAATGCCACTAAAGCAATGCATCTTCTTCAGTGGTCAGGATAGATTCTCTTCTGCGAGTTTTGTTATACTGTCACGGATCCTTGTTGCAGTCCTATCTTCTATCAATGTTCACTATTCTGGGACACTGCAGGTCATGCTCAGCTGTAATCGTATGTTCAGGTAGAGGTGCTGGGCACTTTACCCATAGCCCTTCACTCTGTGTGAACCCGGCGGCTCTTCAGCCGAGTTACCCGATAAAGGGACACGGCTGGAGGACTATCCTGCGTCTTATACCCCTGTCGAGCCGTAAGCAAAGTCCTGACCCGAGCCTGGCAGAACAACCGCAAGACGACCGAGTACCACAAGGAGTAACCTCGGAAATACACCACGAAGCACCTGAAATCCGAGCCAGTTGCTGCTACCAGGAAAAACCACCGGAATTCGGTCTCCTGTCAGAAAATTCGAAGCTGACTAAGCCAACAATGACAAACCTGTAGCAGCAAACCGTGTCCCCTCCCACCATTGTTTGCATGCCCGTCGCAAATCACACTCCGACGCTTTTTCACGCAAGCTGTATGAAGACGTCAAGGACTGGATTGAACAATATGACAGTGTCGCCCGCCACATTGGGTGGACAGACAACCAGCTCCTGTAGAACCTATACTTCTCATGGAAGAAACTGCCGGCGCTGGACTGAGAACCATGGATCCTCCTTAACGTCATGGGAAGTTTGCAAGATCGAGCTGAAGTGCGCATTCGTCAGCCAACATCAACGAGAGAGAGCCGCATTCTTGATTCTGTCCAGGACACTGCCCCAATGAGAGCGCCACCGCACTCGTGGAGGATGTTTTGCGCTTGATCGAGTGCTACGCCGACCTTGATGCTACAGAAGACAAGAACCTAAGAATGCCATGCCCCTCACGTGAGGGACAACACCTTCGGCAGCCTTGTCCGCAACCCCCAACAATAGTCGAAGTGTTCATATCACTGAGGCTTGCAACATGGAATGGGCACTGCATACCCGAGCGTGCCACTATGAACAACTTCCCGGCGTCTCGACACTCGAGTTGTCCAGCTACTACTTCGAAACCAGCCTCCCAGGCATCCACGACATCATCCACGACGTTGTCTGGGAGGAGATCAGGAAGCTACTTCCTGCCATCAGTTGCCCGGCTTTTATTTTGATTGCCGAGATTGTTTCGGAACAAGTTTGACAGGTATTTCAACCGAGACTTCTGCGAGCGAAGCGGCATCTGACGAACCAAGGGCAACTTACGCCACAATGGCACGACGACCGCCACCGGCTGCCCCTTAGTATTCAATGCCAATTCAATGAGACACTCTAACGCCGAAGCATTCCCGACATCGTGTGTAGGTCTGTGCTCAACAAAGTACACCGAGGAAAACGTAGGTGATGCGAATGTGCGACCGAAAACCACTTTGCTGCCACTGCATGAAGTCGACCTTGTCTACCAAAGCAGCCCGTACCAATGAATTGGTCGGCGAGGGTTCGTGCCAAACGACCCTCGATTACGTCTCGAGGAGCGACCACGGGAGATTAAGCATTACTTTCGGCGAACTTTGTGCCTGATGCCAAAGGTGCTGAATCGAAGATTCTGAATCCCTGATTACCCCAAAGCTCCTCATGTCCATCACCTCAACAAGAGGTAAGCACGACAAAGCAGGTGAGCGGCGATGCAGTGACAGTGGATTTGGTGTCGGTTGTCGTCAAAGGACAATACCTAAAAATTTGCTGAAACCAATTTTCTGGGTCCACTCCACGAAGCACACAATTTCCAACTTTGAGGGAGAATTCCCCTGAGTGACTTGAAGGAATAGAATGGTTGGTTGCTCTCAAAAGTGAACTGCAAGCATCACCAGACTTGGATAGCAAACAAAAATTGTTGCCAGCTTTCAAGTCAACTGTACAGCAAAAGGCACAGCCACGTAAGCAATACATGCCCGAGCTTGCTACGTTGATGCCGAAAACTACCAGGAAAATTTTCGGATTAGAAGCCAGCCCTGCAGCTTCAGTGCATCAGACGTCAGTGGCCGCACATCACGTATGATTACAAGACAGCATCAGTCGGTCAAAGTTGCCACTCGACCAAACCGAACACCGACCTGCCAGGAGCGTCGTCCGACAACAAGGTCTATAGGTACTACGACTGAACGCCTGACACGAGACTGTCGCAGGAAGAACTCGTTATGGAACCATTTACTAAGAATCAATAATTATGTAATCAAGTGGAAATAAACATATTTGATACACTAACCTGAAAAACATATTTCCGCTTGCCTTCATGCCTTGAGAGTCTACACACCGAGAATTGTGTCCACTGCACGCTCTGGACCTTACGAGGACACTCGCTTCTCTGACCCTTCAATATTAATTAAGGGGTCATACCAGACTGGCAGACTTTTTGCAAGGGGCTGCACTCGTTCAACCTTTCCTGAACATGTGTTGCATCCGAAAACCAACTCCAGTGATGTGAAAATGTTATTTATTGATTTATTGCTTCCAGGGGCCTTCGTAGGCATTGCAGAGAGGATACTTAAAACTACACACATGATAATAGCATTAAAGCACACTGCTGTAACTTGTTAATTGGAAAAACAAGCACACCTCTGAGCATATAGTTTAATAGTATGTGTTGATGCATTGTTATATAGCATGACACTTCCGATATGTATGACACAATAGACCCTTTGCAGAACCTTATCAAGCAACACAACCGTCACCATTTTTTTCGGCGTAAAGCACACGAATGGGCCCCAGTTCACGTCGAACGCTAATGCAGCATTCGAGTCCAATAGGTGCTGAGCCGAATTCACAGTAATGGCGGACATAACATTCTTGTTGAACAAATACCCAAAGTATGAAAGCCGGGGGTAATTACAGTAGAAGCTACTGTAATTTGTTTTATCAGAATTTGGCAGACGGCAAAGGCTACAGTCTCGGTGAGTCAATACACACATTGGAGAGAGGCACATGACAGCATATCACCAGAGTGCTCGTCTGCACAGATTTGTCACACACCTTCGCTTCGTCTCTCTGATTGGCTCGAGGGGGCTGTGGTGGTTGCCCGTTTCCAGGTTACAATGATACGAAGTATAGGCAACCCACACTTTTCAAAAAGGTCTATTGAAGAAACCGAAAGGTATGGTAGTCTACATTTTTCAACAAGACTGGTCTCCAGGCAAGGGATGAACACAAATATGAATAACCTTATCCAGGTAATTAGAACAATTAAATAATTGACCGACTAATACAATGCACTCTTTATGGAAAAGAGTATTGCTGCAATAAATCCTACAAAACAGAAAAAATGCGCAGTTAATCTATGCATGCACCAAAACAGTTGTTCTTATAGCAAGTCGAATAGCTTTGAAGTAGGTGCCTGCAACAATTTATTCTTCCCCATACTCAATAAAACGCCAACCTCGTAGCTGAAAATAAGGGTGCACTTCGCACTCACACACACACAAAAAAAAAAAGAAGAAAAGCGATCGAATGTAGAATCGTGGATTAGCACAAAAGGTTAAAATCGCAGGAGCTTCCTCGCTAAAAGTTGCTATGGTTGTTCGGTGACGG
Organism: Ixodes scapularis; assembly: GCF_016920785.2. NCBI lineage: Eukaryota > Metazoa > Arthropoda > Arachnida > Ixodida > Ixodidae > Ixodes > Ixodes scapularis. The sequence continues at coordinate 101,750 of NW_024610038.1, read as the reverse complement.
AGGGCTGAAACAACTTCCCTTAGGCCCTAACGCGACGTATACATTTCGCGTAGATTTTTAGATATTTCAACGTTCAAACAAAGCTAAGAGAATGCGAAAATTTTATGTTAAAAACACTCAAAGTTCTATCGATCCTCGGACACATCCCGGAATCCGAGCACCGGTACGGCGATGCAGAGATGATGCTGTCTCACAGGCGTTAATATCCAGATGATCCAGAGCAATCTTGCGCAAAAACGGTACAAAGTCTCATTCCTACATATTTACACATTATACCTGCGTCAGCGAGCGCGAAGAAGCCCAAAGTCGTCGGAAAGCAGCTGCACATCACGGCTACCGCGCACCGAACAAACTCGCATCCGCGAGCTCTGGGCGCTGCCATCTTATCTGTGACGTCGCGACTCTTGGAAGGTCACGTGACGAGTGGTCACATTTGCGTAAAATATGGCGGCAACCGGGGGGGGTGCCACTTCCGAACTTCCGGTTTATCACTCTAAGCCCCTCTACCTCGTTGGCCTGCGTACACTCAAAATGGGAGAGGGGACGCGGGACGTACCTTCCACTGCATTGCCAAGAAAAGTTGTCGCCGAGTATAGATTCTTATTTTTAAAATTTGTATATAGTGTAGCCGGTAAGAAATCTTCAGTTTTTGTTGCTGAAAGTTGAAACATGCTCATGCATCGATTTTGAATCGTCGAATCATTGATCGACTCGCTCCGGCAATAGGCTCATCTCGTCTTTGCTGTTTTTAGTTCTCAACAAAAGACACACTTCTCGACATGGGATCCTCAAATAAAACGTTTATAAACACATTTAAGCCGCAGTGAGCTGCCTTCGATGGTTTTAAACAATGTTTATAAACGTTTTATTTGAGAATCCCGTGTCGACGAGTGTGTCTTTTGTCGAGAACTGAAAACACCGAGGTCGAGATGGGTCTACCGCCGGAGCGAGTCGATCAATGATTCAATGATTCGCAATCGATGCATGGGCATGTTTCAACTTTCAGCAACAGAAAATAAGGTTTCTTTCCAGGTGCATTGTGCACTAATTTTTAAAATAAAACGAATCTAGTCGCGTTGTTACGGTCAACATACGTTCAGGGCTCTCTGCTATTGCGCAGGATATCGCGATTGAGGAAATACGATAGAACTAACTTTTTGAGAATCCCCAGCCACACACGGCGGCGGAAATGAACTTTCAACTAAGTGTTGTAGATGATAAAACTGAGTCAGTGTCACCACTTCCAAGTATCAATATTAAGGTAAATTCAGTTACAAAATGCTACAGGCTGAAACAGCAATTATTACGAGAAAACTTGCACGCACTTTGCGAGCGTACCGCATGTTCATCGGCGGTACCAGCGTTCGATGCGCGCTCCATTCACAAAATGTTCCGAGCACGGTCGAGAGGATGGCGTCGAGGAAACGTCTTTTTGATTTACGGACGGAACTCACTAGCTCCGGAGATCGGGGTCCTGTGGAAAGCGATGGAGCTTAAAGACATTGCAGTCGTTCTCGCCTTGCCGGCTTCCATGCAAGCGACATAGGTCTTCAGACAGTATACGACGCTTTCTGTCGTTATTCGAGCACCCTATGACCGACTAATGGTGTCCCGACGACCGGGGGATTGTCGCCATTCAAGGCCGTGGCTCTAATTAAGTTTGGGAGTTTAAAACAGAAAATAAAGCGCGAACGAAGTTCGGCAATGCGTACACCCAATCCCGGCGAAGCCTCTCACCCGGGACTTTACCTCTTTCTACACAACGACCAAGGGGGAAAGCGCCGATAGCCCTTTTCCTTTTTTTCTCTCGCACTCAAAATGGCGCTACCGACGATAAAACGGTCTATAGGGAACTATTTTGTACCTCATTTCCTTTGAAAGCTCTCCGCTTTTTCACTTTGATACCCGTCAGCACGTCAGCTGTACCCAAAGCACGTCAGCGGTACACAAAGTACTTCAGCGGTACACAAATTACGTCAGCCGACCCCAGCTCACGCATTGGACACGAGAATTGCGTCATGTGCTTGTCAACAAATATTTGGACTCGCGTTCGTGATCAATGAGTGCCCTGACGGAACTTATTATCACTTGCGAATGAAATAAAAAGTTCTATGGTGTGCTTAAAAAGCACGGTGAAAGCTCCGAGTCATCGCACTGGTGTCCAAGAATATCACGACCACGTGATTTCTCAATCCACATTTGTGTTGAGGATTAAAGCTAAGGAGGAATGAAAAATAATTTCATGACTCCTTTAAGCGGAATACAATAAGAATAGAAATACAAAGGGAGCTGGGTATTACGTGACCTGGCTGCTCTGTTAATCTTCGAGGATGTCTTTTTTCAGGAACAAAAGCGCTAAAAAACGAGGACCAGTGAAAGAAGAAACGCACACAGTAGAGCGCACTTGCAACTGAGGTTTCATCTGGATTAAACCAAAGAAGAAACATAGGCCTTGTCAACAACCATTCACGTCATGTAAACACATTGTTCAATAATCTACATGTAATCTTTCTAGCTTGAGCTAACAAAGGACTGAAGATACGCCTCCTCCGAATAGTACAATGCTATCGATGGGGCGCTGATGCACATGTCGCCGTCGCACTTCCTTCTGAAAAACGCATCCGAAATATTCCTAGTCATTTTGTTACGATTCCTGCTCAAGATAACAGTTTCCTGAAGCTTTGAGACAGAATCACATGGGTTGCAGTGTATGGCAAGATTACCCGAGGGCGAAGATCTTACTGCCAGTGCGTGTTTCCTTAGTCTGTCGTTGATGCACCTTGCGGTTTGTCCTAGGTAAACGCTCCCACACGTTAAAGGTATTCCGTACACCACCCCCTCCTTGCACTCCACATATTTAGTTCCACGCTTCTTTTTACATATATCCGCTGTGAGGACCGGTAGGCCGATAAGAATATAAAAAGGTTTAATTAAGAGAGAACTGGGTTGGATGGCGGCATAACGCGCCGAGGCGACCAAGAACAACTGCACGCGCCAGTCCTTGAGCGCGTGGGCACGATGATTGCCAGACCGAATTGCGGGTTTTGCCGTCTGGCTCACATCCCACCTCTCTTTTAACCAAGCCTGGTTCTCTTCAACTGTTCATTCCTCATGGTCATCAATCCATCAAAGCTGCTGAATGTGGCCTTGCACACTACTAGAAGTTGACGGTGGCTCTTCTTCGCCTGAAGGGATGTGGGAGGTAGGGCTCACAACAGTTTCAACGATGGCTTCTTTATCACTCGTTCCACGAGGTTGCGAAGTAACGGGGATGGATCTTTCAAGGAGGAAGAGCGTAGGGTCCATGTATGGCGGACAGAACAGCTTAAGTTGGCTCGAGTGCACAACCTTCTCATTCCTGGATGAAGTGCTGGTCGCATGAGCAGCAACGCGGCGGACCACATAAGTGACCGGGGTCCTTTGTTCCGTAATTCGATAGAGACCCTTGAATGTTGGGGAAATTTTTGTCGTCCCATTGGTGATGGGCTCTTGGCGCTGAAGCCATACAAACTGGCCTACTTGAAAGGTGCCATCACGGTGAGTTTTATCGTAGCGACGTTTCCGCTGCTGTCTGGCTTGAGCAGAGTTTTGCTGCGCTTCGCTTCGACGTCCTGCGAGATCTAGTAGCCTTGTTCCAAGGGTGGTAGCTTCTGGGCGCCGAAACTTCTCCATGGGAAGTTTGGGGACATATCCGTGTAGCAGCTCAAAAGGCGAAACCTGCAGGCTGGTGTTCATGGTCGCGTTTACAGCGAAGGCCGCAGTACTGAGTTTGTCTTCCGACAGGAATGGCTCGTCGCTGCACAGTTTTCTAAGCACCGATACAAGTGTCGCGTTGCTTCGCTCGACGAGTCCGTTACTGGCTGCACGGTACGCAACCGAAAAGTGTTGCTGAATGCCGTGAAGGGCCAGAAATCACATAAATTCATTGGACTCAAAGGCACGGCCATGATCCGAAAGACAGTCGTCGGGAACCCCGTACAGATAAAATATTGAGTGCAAATGCTGGATCACTTCCTTTGTGCTAGTTGTTGAGACTGTACCAAACACTATAAAGTGAGTGGCAAAATCGATGACGTTAAGGATGTGTTTCCGATTGTCGCTAGCGGGCATTGAGACGTGGTCCAGCGCAACGGTGCTAAACAGGACCTCAGTTGTTGGCATGAAGCCCATCTTCCCAACACCTCTTGTTGCAGGGCGGTTGCTTATCTGGCATGTTTGGCATCCGCTGACATACCACGTCACTGTGGAGCTCATCTGCGGCCACCAGTAGCGGTCTCGCAGGTTCTGTAATGTGTGTCTTGCATCCATATGGCCGCTGCTGTCATGCGTTAGCTCGATCACAGTCTGGCGCAACTTACGGGGGCACAACAATTGTGTTCAGACTTGGAGGCTTGCGACGATAAAGTATGTCATCTATGACAAAGAAGTCTCTGCAAACTTTGCTGTCAGTCAGGAGGCTCTGGTGTATGGCCAAACACTCCTCGTCCTCTTGCTGAAGTTGCCACAGTGAGGTCAGGGGCTCTACGATAGCACAGGCTAGACAGGATAACATATCTGCAATAGCGTTCTGTTTGCCTGGCTTGTGCTGAACCGTAAAGTCAAATTCAATGAGGTCCATGAGCATTCCAGTAAACCGGCGGGACGGCTTCATGTTGCTGGTGAGGCAGGCTACGGTCCAATTGTCTGTTAGCAGGCAAAACTTCCGGTTCAGGAGGTAGTGGCGGAACTTTTGGCAGATCGCCCAATGGACAGCCAAGCATTCCCAGACATTTATGTGTAAGTTTTTCTCGTTGGCGGAGAGTGCTCTGCTAGCATACTCAATGACGACTTCACGGCCGTCTTGACACTGCGAAAGAACAGCACCTAGTGCTACAGCTGATGCATCCGTGGTCACTGTGGTCGGAGCTGAAGGGTCAAAATGGCAAATGACTGGGGCAGAAGTGAGCGCTTGACGAAGAGCTTGAAATGACGTTGGATGTTGGACGTCGGTCAGAACGACTGGGCACTTGGAGATGAGCTTTAATTTTGCTAGAGAGTAGTCCACCAGGCTCTCTCCACGTGACTGTACTCGAGACGTAACCTTCTGCTGCCACTGCAAGAGGGATAACCTGTCGTCGAACTGCGCTTTGAACGCGATCTTGAAACTATCCCATGTTGGGCATTGACGGCGAGTGACGACTTTCCAGTCGGCTGCCGGGCCACGAAGCTTCCCGAGGGCGACTGCGAGCAGCGTCGAAGGTTCCCAGGACGCCAATCCTTGTGTTCGTTCCAATTCCTCAATCCAGTGTCGGGCGGAGATGCCTCCGTCACCGCTAAAGGTCGGCAGTGACGCGGACAAATCTGGGAGAGTCGTTACTTGAACGGGGGCCATTGGGCGTTGAGACATGTTGAGTAATTGTTGCAGCAAACTTGTCATCAGCTGCGTACTTTGCGCTGGGTCAAGAGTCTGAAGAGGCAATGACTCTTGCGAGCAATGCGCGGAAGTCGCAGGGTCGGGAAGGAGCAATGCTGGTATCGTTGGCGGTCTGTTTTGGGCGATGTCAGCGAGGAGGCGGTGGATGATGTCCTCCTTGGCTCCGGTAACTTCGAGGTTCCCGCGAAGTAGTTCATTTCGGAGAAAATCCACCGTAAATCCGGCGAGGTCGTTGGCCGTAGCTTCGGCCCAATTTATAAATGGCATTGTGGCTGGCGGGCGCTAGGCGGGCTTGCGTTTGCGGGCGGGTGAAGTACGAAGGGAGGCAGGGCGGGTTACGTACTTCGGACTGTAAATTCAGGCAAGGCGAGCAGGCGGTGCGGTCGGGCGAGCGGCGGTCGGGGTCCCTGGCATTGTTGGCTGTCGACTGCGCCAAATGTAAGGACCGGTAGGCAGGTAAGAATATAAAAAGGTTTAATTGAGAGAGAACTGGGTTAGATGGCGGCCTAACGCGCCGAGGCGACCAAGAACAACTGCACGCACCAGTCCTTGAGCGCGTGGGCACGATGATTGCCAGACCGAATTGCGGGTTTTGCCGTCTGGCTCACACCACCCTCAAATCTCCCCTTTCTATTCTTACACACAGTTTACCCAATTTCTGAGGCGCTGAGAGTAGTACCCGTACTCCATGTATTTCGCCCACTTTCTTCAGACTATGGCTAAATTTGTGCACATATATTATCACGGTCGGTCTGACATTCCGCCTGACCTTTCCACTACCCCCTCCCCCTCCCCGAAGTTTTCGTAACAATCCCTCTGCCACATGTTTAATAAGCTTGAGAGGGTACCCTCCATCTTCTAGTTTCTTCACTTCTATACCAAAGCCGTCCACCATTTTGTGTGAGCACGGCTTAGTCAGCGAGGCTCCCAAGCACGTAGTGGCAATACCTCTCTTAATAATTTTAGAGTGGTTTGAGCCATAGGGTAACACCGCTTTGTTTGCTCTGTTGGAGTACATCCAACATACATGGGACGGCATAAATATCAGTTTTAGGTCCAAAAATTGTAAAATGCGCTGTACAGGATCGTCTGTAGTGAACTTCAGACCGGCGGCACAGTTCTTGAAAACATCCAACGTTTTTGAAATAAACTACTTTTTACTTCCTTCCCCCGAGTGGGACAGTACCAGGTAGCCGTCTACATACCTAAATATCCGGATGATATTACCATCTAGTTTAGCTTCACTATCTCTGTCGCATTTCGCCAAAAATATATCACTCAACACTGGGGCCACGTTCGTCCCAATACATATACCTTACTTCTGTATGAATTTCGAACCTTGAAACGCAACATAGGTGAACTCCAGGTAAAAGCTGAACATCTCCAAGAAACTCCTTTTATGGATACCACATTCATTTGGGAGCTTAACTTCAACATACATCCCGACTGCTTCTCGTACACTTTTGAAGAGCTCTTTATGAGGTATTGCGTAACACAGGGTTTCCACATCAAAGGAAACCACGTGACAGGAAGCTGGGTTAGACTATCTTGAAGCCGAAATAGAAGAGTAACCACGGACACTATCGAATGCGATACCCCTGAACCAATACAGGCAGTCGTGCAGTTCTTCCAGTGGCCTAGGCGGGAGAAATGGCGGCGTTGCGATCGCCCCTACTTCTCGTGTACAGATCAGTACCATTTTTTCGGTGTACTACTCTTCCGTGCAGAGGTGCCCGTTATAGTTGCCAAAACGCTGGCCAACTGCTTTCTAATTGTTGCGAGACAAGCGAGGAACACCCGCAAAACTATGCCACGCAGCTGTGGTATGACAGACTCCGGCAACAAAAAGAAGACTTTGTTGCCCCGATCATGGGGAAGCTCTGTCGCGAGGAGCGCTGCCTCGTTATGCAGTGGAAATGTGGAGAACATGCATACGGTAACAGTTGGAAAAACTAATGTGTAGCTGCAGTCCCGTTGTGGCGGGCAACTTCTACCGAACATGCTTAAGCAACAGTCAGCAAACAATGCTGCCCAGCGTTTCCGCAGCGATTCCTCGAAACATCTCTCCTAACCTAGCTCAAAACAGTGATGTTATACGGTTGGAACACTTTTGGAAAGCAATGTTCTGCAACTGCATTCTAGCAGTATAAACCCAAACTGTTTCTGAATTTGCCGTGGGAACAGTTGGCTGACTGTAAAAAACGCACGTTGCGATAAGCTTTGTTTGTCGAAAGCAAAAAAGAACTTACGTTGCTACGACATTTTCGAATCGAAGGGCCCGACGCTACCACAACGTTAGTCCAATAGTAGAAAAATAACAGTTCTGCACTCTCGGTAGTTCAAACGTTACGTTTTTGAGATATGCTGGCGGAGCTTGTGTTGCGTGATAATGTTTCGCCTACAGCTGCGCTGGTAATTTCAGGAATATTTAGCAACATCCGGACAGCACACATTTTGCCAGATAAAAGCAATGCTTCGCTAGCTGTTGCGAGTATAAAACAGTCAACGGTTGACCGACACAGTTGCCGCAGTGCTTTAGCAGCGAACACCTCTGCAGTGTTATGACTGCTGCTACAATATTGTTGCGCGATTGCAATAAAATTGCTCTCATGGTGCGCGGCTTTGTTGCGCCGACTATCTTCGCAACCTCAATTGTTACCTAGATGGCGAGTCATCCCGTATAATAGTAACTTCTTTTTTCACCACTTCAGCATGAATTTTGCACAGGGTTCTCATGCAGAACTCAACTGCTCGAATTTTCGCATGATCTTGCCTGTGCATTTAATAAATGATGCCAAACTGATTGAGTCTTTTTGAAATTTGGAAAAGCTTGTGATATAGTTGACCATGCACTCTTCATTCGTGAACTGCGTAGCCTAAACATTGATGAATGCGTTTTTGATTTAATGGGTGATTACCTCGATGGCTGAAGAGAGCGTGTTAGCATAACTGGCATTAACTCATAATAGGTAAATGTAACGTCAGGAGTGACTCAATGTTGAGTCTTAGGGACCCTTTTTTTAAATTTTCATTAATGATCTTTCAAACAGAATCTCATCCAATATTAGGCTGTACGCAAATGATTGTGTCTGATATAATGATATAAAGAAGTGTTCAGTGACGACGACACTACTGTTCTTGAGAGGGATTTAAAGAACATTTCAGAGTGATGTGAAAATGGAGAATGTCACTTAATGTATCAAATGCATTCGTGGTAGATTTAATAGGAAGCGTAAAATGTTGCATCTTTTATATTAAAGAACCTTAGTTTGAACCTTTGCGCAAAGGCAGTCTACCTCACAGTGCGACTGATGTCTGACCTAGGGCGGGAAATTACGTTACAATTTTGTGTTCTAATGCTAGTGGCATACTACATTTTGTGCGTAACAATTTTAGGTAGATTTCACCCAACCAAAAAACGAAATTTTTGTACTTTTGGTACGTCATGCCAATTTTAATTTACGCTTTTATTTAATGGGTCCTGCATATGCCGAGAGTTATAAATAAATCGAAAGAACCCTAAACCAAGACGCGAAATATGTATTCAAGAACCTTTATTTCAGCAATAATATCAATGAAATAAAGCAAGAAGTCGGTTGGCAACCCCTACAAAAAAGTGAAAAGGGCTTCGTCTTAATTTTTTTTATAATATTTATTGCGGTAACACTAGTCTTGATATATCAAAATATATCACGGCTACAAATTATTTTTCTAGCAGAATAAATAACGAAGGAAAAGTACGGGAACTATTTGCGAGAGCTGGCGCATTAAATAAAAGGTTAAAACGCGGGAACAAACGGGGACAATGAAGAAACACAGACGACAGGACAGACGCCTGTCCTGTCGTTCGTGTTTCTTTATTGTCCTCGTTTGTTCGCGCTTTTGAACCTTTTATTCAGTAACAAACAAACTAGCCCAAACCCAAGTTTTAATGGCGTATTAAAAAATACAATTTTCTATAAACAAATTATCAGTAAAACATACCAGATCCATTGGTAGATTTTCCTACCGTTAATTCATATCTCAAAGAAAAATATGTTTTTGTATAGTGTTTTTTTAAATGTTTCATTTTGAGAGTTTATCTTGTGCAATCTCATCATTTCTAATTTGCTGTTTTTGTGTTGTTTTTTTATAATTTCTGCCCCCGCCCCCTTTTTTTCACTCTAACGCCCTCTGGTCGATGTAGGTAAGAACAAATGAATACATATTAAGGGTTATATTTCCATTCCCATTCCGACCCCGGAGTGACCAATCCTTAACACTGTTGTTCAGTCGGACAAGAGATTAGCACAAGCGAGCGATTGCCGCCCCGGTGAAAGGGCGGAAATATGATTGGGTGAAAACGCTAATAAGGCATTCAGAATTTATCTTTTTGTGCGATGGAAAAATAAAACCTTAAATATTATTTTTGAATATGAATTTTAGAAATAGCGTGAAATTACGTCACGGCATTATACGATTGCCAGAAAATAACTACTACCCTAATGAATTCAAATTCTGGATGAATGTTATGGGAAACCTAGGACATTCTGGGTTATACAAGATGAAAAAGGTGAAATATCAATTACGAAGTACTTATTTTTATCGTTAATATGAACAAAAGAGAACTGCTGGTGGAGGCCAGGGAATAACTGGAAGAATTAACGCGTGCGTAATTATTTAGCAAGTTATTGGAATTACTTCGTAAGCCACGTGTAATTATCTGCTAAGTTTTAACACACGCACACCTTTAAACTAAACACAAGCATTGTACAAGCGTATGACGCAATAATAAACTCATAACAAATAAATATTTCGAGTATTCGAGTTGAATAGACGCTTTGCGGCGGCTGCGCATGGGTGCTCCCATACCGACCTTTAGTATCTCGCCGGTGTATCTACTGTTTATACGGAATTTGCAACAAATATACTTGAGAACGTCATTGACACTTTGAGATTTACGTCATAAGACAGCATTCTTGTTGTATCCGCGCACATCTTCGGCATTTCAATGCATTGTGTATTGTTCCAGGGCCGGTGGTGACGTCCGAACGCCGAGCTATGTAGCGTTAGCGGTGCCCATCTACTGTTCCGTACGTGTGTATAGTTCTTTGGGGGGAAAAAAGAAGACATCGAACGCGGCAATCACAAAAATGTCCATAATTAAATGAGTTACTAAAATTTTACGATCAGAATGTAACAATATAAACTACCCTCATTAGTGGATGTCACGTTGTGCTTTTATTAAGCCTATGCGATGAAATGACAAGCACTGCGCGATTCTTCCTCTCAAGTCATCACTCTACACACTAAACATCGTAACACCCTTGTGAGTATAAATTGCTTGTCCTATAACTAACACCCATCTCGGTGTAGCAAAACGCCCTAAAAAAAGGCCGTTATTCGTAACACCCCTCAAATAGGGTGTTTTTCCCTAACACCCTTGAAGGACGGCGTTATTCCGAACACCCTTAAATTAGGGTGTGATTCCACTGTACACATTTTTATTAGGCCGTTATGACTGCGCGGTACGGCCTCTAAATTGGGTGTATCACCGCCAGAAAGGGAAATAAAAAAGGCGCGATTACCAACACCCACAAAGTAGGGCGTAATAACTGAAAAGAGTGCACGAAAAAATGACTGCAAATGCCTGGTTCACTTTATTTTTTAATCAAGGTTCTAACAGGTTCTACAAATTTCTCTATAGACGATTGCAAGCAGGTCATCTGGCCGCAGCCATGTCTCTGCTTATGCGAGCAAGTGCGTGCAATTACAAGCGTGCAAAAGGGCAAAACTACGTTCACGCGCACGACATCAAACTTGGCGAAGGCAAGACTGAAAGAAATAGTTCTCTTTTATCCTCGCAATTCCACCACGACCAAGACGCTTCTAAACCAGTGGCGGTCCGTGCATGTAAGGTCATAAATATTTCAACCGGATATTCTTTCATAACGCCTTCAAATTGTACAACCGAAGGCCCTAGTTGAATCTTCAACTGTACTTTTCTTGTGACGTTTATACTTCCTTGCACTGGTGATGTGGACAAAAGTGGTAGGCTTGCAAAGACGGTACGACCGGGAGTTGCTTGGGACGGAAGCGGCAGTTCATGTTTGTAAACCGTAAAATGGTCTACTGAAACGGAAGCAGGGAGGCTATGTTCGACAAATGTCTCGTTGCTCCTAAAATAAACGGAAGTGGCGGAAGTGACGATATCGCGTTTGATTGGTTAGAAAAGGGGTGGCCAAACCGCGGCTCGCGAGCCGCATGCAGCTCTTTGCTGGTCCAAGTGCGGCTCGCGGATCCCTCGTAAGGGGACCCCCCCCCTCCCCCCCCCCCCCCCCACACACACACACCTCTTTCGCCCCTTTCCGCGTTTCCCCAGGAAAACAAAAAGAAAGGATTTCAGAATAAAGCATACTGCAGCTTGCAGTTTGACAGCCTTGTACTCCCATACTACAGTCATACAGGCTTGTGCCCCCATACGTACCGTCAGACTCTAAACAAAAGCTAAATTTGCCCCCCCCCCCCCCCCCCCCCGCGGCTCTTAGAAGTTCCGTGGTTTTGTTTGCGGCTCTTAGGCCAGGCCAGCCTGGCCACCCCTGGGTTAGAGGTTCAAATGACGACAGCTACCTATTTTCGCCATTTGACCTTCTATCCAATCAAACGCGATATCGTCGCTTCCGCCACTTTCGTTTATTTTTAGGAGAAATGAAACATTTGTCGAACATAGCCCCCTTGGACTACTATCAGAAGCATGCTTACAGAGTACTTACAAATAAAACAGCGATCTCATGTAATCCGTGACAGATGCATAATCCGATTCGGGCAGCACAGAACTATCCACAAACACAATGTCGAGGATGAAGGCGGTCGCTCACATTCAGTGGAAGTTTCGCGGTCGCCGATGAGCACCTCTCTGTCGTGATAGATGCGTAATCTGATTCGGGCAGCACGAAACAACGCAAACACAATGCCGAGGTTGAAGGCGGTCGATCACATTCAACGGAAGTCTCGCGGCCGCCGATGAGCAGCTCTTTGTCGAAACGCGTTTAATAAATACAGCACAATAATTCCATGGACTCCGACGAAATAACCGACAATTTGCGAAAAGTTGGCACGAATGTATTCCGGCCGTTCACGACGAAAAATCACGGCCGCGACTGAAACGCACGAAAAACAGGAATACACTGACGGGCGCCCCCCTTTTTGTAAACCGGACCTACGTGGCCCCTACACCTCACCATAACTTGGCACACGGCAAAGACTACGGCCCCAGTAGCCCATCAGCGCGTCAGAGCGAGTCACGTGATAAATTTTCTTCCAAGCGTCCTTGTCCTACGGACAGCGGTCACGTGTTTCGCGCCACCCCTCTGATTTGCTAGAAGCGTCTTTCGCACTCGCTCACAGCAATACGAAGAGACAAAAGAAGGTTTGGAGGCAAAGGGGGTTGGACAAAGCCGCTAATCTCCCTCTGCTGCTTTGTATTGCCACCTGCCCTGCCCAGGGAAGGTCGCGAAATCGGACTCGTCAGGACTTGCTTTGCGTAGTACAACCTTGAGCGTCTCAAACTGCCACTCATGCTCTAGTGCGAACCACGAGATCACAAGATAAATACGAAAAATAATTTTGAAAGCCGTCGAAGACGCGGTTCCAAAGAAAAACCGGAAAAAAAAAGCGTCGGGAAGCTAGATGTTTTGGTGTCATTACGCAGAGATAAGAGTCGCCTCCCTGGGGGTGTCATTATTCTGGCACTTTGATTGTCTTGCGACATTGTTGCTTCAGAGCTACACTCCAAAATAAAGTCTCAGTTAAGGTGCTATAAGTAGTGCGAAACCCAGTCAGGTGAGTTTGTAATATCCGAAATGAGGGCGCCACAGTTTGTTCAAGTCTTCAGCTTAAAAGGCCTTTGTCAGGTTAAAAGTAAGCAGATTCTATTTCGCTTAATCTAGCTTTGTTTTGTTTTTTAACGTCGGATTTTAGGCAGTCAAGAAATAGAAATACCTCGCCGGTATAGCCGATTCACACAGGACACTCTCGACAGTCAACCAAAAACGGCGCCACGTACGGTATGTCAGGATAGCGTCAGCGCGACCCATCCCATTTTTCACAGATATTGGCTAGACAAAAATAATATCGGCACAATCTTTCCTATTTAATTTCATAACAGCGCAATACTGTGTGCTGCCTAGGTTGTATATTTACACGCATTCGTTCATTTATTTATTTTATTATTTTTTTTTGCGAGCGGAGATGATTTTTTTTTTTACCGATAAAACTGATGCACGCGCGAAACGTAATTTTAGGCTCGTGTCGAACGAAGTGTTCAAAGGGAGTTGCAAAACTATTCTCTAGCACTTCCTAATCATACGCGACTCCGTGTGGCGATTAATTAGACGCGATGTTTGTACCGCCGTTCATCAGCAACAGCTTCACCAAAGCAGTAAATATGAACGGCTATGAGATCGTGGGTGTATTTGACAGCACCACCATTACGCCCCTTTCACACCGTGTGGATGAAGGGCGTAAAATTCGCCCGTACACCCTTTTTACACGATTTCGGACACCATCGCTGCAACTGGGGCGTAAAGAAGGCGTGTAAAGGGCGTAAAACGTCAGCCCACCCTTTTTACACCCACAGATATTCAGAAATCGTGTAAAAATCGTGTAAAAAGGGTGTTTTTCCTAACCTACACCCTTCTTACTCCCTTTTTACAGGACTATGGGTGTTACAATGTTTGGTGTGTACGGGGTGTCACCAGTCTTGTACACGTTACTTAAAAAAGAGTAATCGATTACAATTACTATTACTCTTGGCTAAAAGGTATTCGATTAGATTACTTGATTACTCGACAGAAAAAGTAATTGGACATTAGCTTAAGAAGTAACCGTTACTTTTCCGATTACTTTATTATGTGAAGACTACACCTTTAGCGCTCATAACAATGAACTACTTCCAACCTATATTTTACATTTTCAGAAGTATTGAAGAAGAAAAACGGGTTCTTTTACAGCCTCAGCCATCTCTGTGCATTAAATCGCGGGATCATCGGTTTTTCTAGCTGCAGAATTTCTAGCAGTGTCGCAATCGCTATTTTACCCGCAACATCTCCACTGGTCCCTGATGAATACAAAATTAGACGGCTTCTTGGAATCTTTGGTTCAAAAAAAAGTTATTTTGTTTTCTTACTCTATATATTTTCTTGTACTGGCAACCAAGAGGCCCTTACTCTCTTTCGCACCCACATGCGCCTCTCGAGATATTATTCACATGTGGATGAGCTCGCACGATAGACAAAAGAGCAGCAGCTCCAGGATTTGAAACGGATCATGTGTAGTGTTCATTAGCAAAAGAGGTCGCCCTGACCACTTCTCAACTCGAAACCTTGCTTGTCGAAAAGACCACGTAGCGGTAATACGAGATCTTGACGTGCATTTGAACTGGCTTTGTTATATTTTGCATCATCTTTAGACATTCTTCGGTTCTGGTTCTCCTACGTGCTGCGAGTAGGTACTCTAAGCAGGATTTTTCTTTCTTTCTGTGTGGTGTGTGCGTGAGGGGGCTAGTTTGAACAAAGGACTTACAAAGTTACATTCCCCTCCCTCAAACTTCGCCCTGAACGACCTTTGTGACGCATTGGGGCTTCCCTGTGGCTTCCAACTCTCAGCCCCAGCTCGAAAAAAACAACAACAAAGGACATCCCACAGAAACTGTACACACAAAGGGGTTGACGTTGTTTCCGACAGCTCCGCAAAAAATCTATATTTTTTTTTTCAGTTTAAAAAAAGAAGCAAATTTTATTGCTGTCATTTCAGAAAAAAAAATGTGTGTGCGGGGGCGGGGGGGGGGGGGGGGGGTGGAGAAATAGTAACGGTTCGAAGTAATTTTCATTACTTCAAAAAGTAATCAGATTACTCTTGTGATTACTGCCTAATGAAAGTAATCAACTGATTACAAAATTACTCCAAAAAGTAATCGATTACAAGTAATTTGATTACATGTAATGCGTACGGTACAAATCTGGGTGTCACAAAAAAAAACAAAAAAAAACACGGGTATTATTACCGCAAAAATAAACTAGGCATCGCCGAACGCTCATTCTCCGGCCGAAGGTAGCGCTAGAGGTCACAACCATATGCCAAAGTTTCAGGCCGATCCGTTACCTTATTCAAAAGTTATAGGAGATTTTCTGAAAATTTTTATGGAAAAACGGCGGCCGACGGAGTTTTCGAACACATGGGGCTCTATGGCACCAGAAACCTGAAACGGGCAAAAACGGGCTTCATTTCCGCATTGACATTTTCAGAAAATCACTTATAACTTTTGAATAAGGTAACGGATTTCTGCCTGATATTGATAAAAGTATCTTACTTTTTAAAGATAAAACCAACACTCTGCTGGGCTACGCACTGCCATTTCTATACCTTTGAAACCTGGTACAGCGAGGACTGTCATTGCAGCTGGAGAACAAAAGATGTGAGCAGATTTTGTGACTTTATGATTAAAGTCTACTTTATGATTAAAGTCATCGGTTAATCTAAAACGGTAATGGATCGCGCAGAATCTTTGGCATCTGGTTGTGACCTCTAGCGCTACCTTCGGGCGGAGAATGAGCGTTCGGCGATGCCCAGTTTAATTTTGCGGTAATAAAAACCGTGTATTTTTTTATTTTTTATTTTTTTTGACACCCTGCAAAACCGCTTCACATGAAGTCCGAAACCGGCCGTACGCTACGATCCGAGGTAGCCAATGCGGCAACGCCAAAAGTGTCTGTCACAATGTTACCGTTCTTGTTTTTACAATCACCAGCAAAACTAATCGCGGGGCATTCACGGTCCTTTCTTGGAGTGCCCCTAAAAAAAATAAGTTTTTATTTTTTTTTTTTTTTTTTAAGTTTGGTTGGGCTACGCGTGTCAAAAAATTATTTTTCCTCGAATTTTTTTTAGCACTATTGACGGCGCGAGGCGCAGTTCAGTCAGTAGTCGCCTCCTTTCTGTTTTCTTTCTCGGCGTTTCGAGCGCGTGGAGGAGAGGCTTCGCCTTCACGACCGAGATGGTCATTCCGGAATGACCCGTGACGTCACGATCTTTGCGCTCGGAATTTCAAATGGATCTCTGGCGATCAATATTGCTCCAATTTTTTGCATAAAATTTATTTTTTGGCACGCGTGTCCAAACTAAACTGTCTAAAAAATAACTTTTTTTTAATTTTCAGTGGCCCTTTAAGGCCTGATTTGTCTCATCGTGCAGTCGACCTTCGAAGTCCTTGAGCGAAAACAAGTCGGCGACACCAAAGGTAACAAAATGTTTACGTGACCACTCAGGCGAATTAGAGGCAATGATATTAAAAAAGGATGACAAACCGATTTAAGGGGAATCAAAGTGAATTAAAGTACTTAAGAGCACTTAAAGAGTAGTAATAGTAATCAATGGGAATTAAGAGGAATTAAGTGAATTCAGTAGATCATGCGTCTTTCTTCGATGCATCGGCACTTGGGCTTTTGGCTTCAAGTCCTTTTAGGGGTAGCATAATAGAACCTGGGAATTTTGACTTAGCCAGTGATGTCAAACGTGCACAAAGACAACCAGTGCAATGACGCACTCTCAGAAAGAAAGGGTGCAGTGTTACCCCCCTTGTCAAATATAATACACCCTAAAGGCCGACCCACAAAGGACGTATTCTACACGAATTTACGCGCGTTTCATCGGGCGTAATCATGGGATTTGGCGGGCGCCTTTTTTCGCAGAAGGGAAGAGGGGAAGGTCGCCAAACCACACGCGACGCTTTTCGTCGACGTGTCCTCGGCGTTTGGTGCAGTGTAGCCCGACTCGCGCCTTTCACGAAAGGAGGCAAAATGTAGATCGGGTGCTATAATATTACGTTATCCAAGAGGACAGAAATAACTGAATGTTAATGAGTAACCAAAGCCTAATTTGCTAACACCTGTTTGATATGTGTTCGTTGCAAACGTCAAGTTGCCAACAAGTCCCGGCAGGAGGACGGCCGCGATCTCTGCTCAAAACACTTCCTTTTGTCATTTTTTCCACATCGCCCCCAACCTTGATGTTTTTTTCTTCTCTTTCTATCGTTCATCGCTCGATCGAAAGAGATATAGCGATTTCGTACAGTTCACCAACAAACCTTCGAAAGCGACAAGCGAGCTCCCATTTCGGCGCTTGAGTCAAGCCAGCCAGCCGGCCGCATAGCTAGGCAAGCCGATTCTCTTGGCAACTTCCGACTGTCAACTCGGGAGCTGATTGGCCGGCACCGCGCCGTACGCTTCCGGATACGCGACGCCGAAATACGCCCCAGCACCGACCGAGGAAGCGGTCGTCCCGACGCCCGCTGTACGTGGGGATTCCGTCCGCCAAAACGCCCGAAAATACGTCGCCAATTCGCTTTATGGGGTTCGGGTTTGAAACAGTTCAGTTCCACGTAGAGAGCACTGACGTCGCACCGAGGGTACCAACCTTCACGAGCGGCTTGATAGCCAAGGGGTGGAACTTATGAAAATAGCTAATGCGCGGCCTACCTAAGAACAAAAATTTTGGTCTTCTTGGCCCTACACACACAGCGAAAAAGTACACCCCTGGACGTGTAAACCGTTGTCCCAGGGCGGACTCCCCAAATGGTGTTCGTTTTACACGCGAGGCTCGGTGTATTTCGTTTGCACCCGAGGTCTCGTGTAAAATGAACATCTTTGAACGTGTACTTCGCTCTGCGATCACACGTCTAGGGGTGCTTTTTTACAATGGCGGCCGTTTGACGCAAGACGGGTTCGACGAGCGAGGCCCAGCGCTTTACACGGCTTTTCGCCGCAGCGAAAGCGTAGTTTGCACGTGTTCGTTCGTAATCGTCCATACGTGCTGAACTACCGCAAGCATTCACCCCCAAGCGCCGACGCCGTATCCATTACGGCGATTACGCGACAGTGGGAGCGACCATCGACTGCATCCAGCAGCGTGCTTCCCCATCGAGCAGGTCTCGTTCGCGTGGCGGTTCAGCCGATCGCCGAAGCCTCAAGCCGGTTGCATTGTCACCGACGCCGGGTAATTTCCACAGCAGTTATCTTTTCGCGACCACAGACATGAACTTTATTGAAAAAGCCCGTTTGCCGCGAGCGACGACGAATAGCTCCGACACCGACCCGACCCGACCCTACCCGACCGGCGTTACCGACGTCTCGCTCACCTC
This sequence comes from Ixodes scapularis, assembly GCF_016920785.2. NCBI lineage: Eukaryota > Metazoa > Arthropoda > Arachnida > Ixodida > Ixodidae > Ixodes > Ixodes scapularis. Next base: position 83,166 of record NW_024610038.1, on the reverse strand, counting down.
TTTACCGCGAGCAAAGTTGTACGCGACGTTTCGACGTATCCACTCATATCTCGTGTGTACGCAAATTTTGCGGCTTTCCGGGTACAAATCGGCTACCGAAACGGCCAGCGAACGAAGACGAACTGAACGCCAGCCACCATAACCGGCGCTATGCGCCATTTAAACACGCGGTTACTTTTCTACTAGACTGTAGCTATGTGGTGTGGTTCCTTACACATAAATGGACTACGTACAAACAAAGCTAAAATAAAATTGGGCGGCTGCTTGCGCCACCTAGTGAGTATGCGGAAAACTACAAAAATGAAGGACATTTTCGCATTTATGGAAGTGACACGCTCGCACACGGACGGCAGCATACCAACACATACATCACAGCACATACCACAAGATCAACATACAAGCATCTACACACACAAGCAACGAACAGAGGCACCAACAACCCGACACTCCTACTCAATTGTAATAGAAACCCGCTCGGTATATATAGCAGACTTTTTGTTTCAGACGAAGGTCCGGTGACACCCCCCGTATTTTATATGAACTTAACGATATTACACAATTATTACTTATATAGTACGGCGACATAAATATAATTTGGGAAGGTACACATTTCTCTTAGTCTAGATTATAGCTAAAAGACACCCTATATTTTAAAAAAAATGTTTCGAGCTAGCCAAAATGTAGCAAAATCTGGTTTCGTTTTCGGAAGTTCGAGCGCTCAAGGCTGGAATGCGCTAGCGAAGTGTGTGCTTGCTTCTGTCAAACTATAATCCATTGTATCACGCTCTCAAAGCTGCTGGCTGCAGCCCCCGTCTTGGTTTAGGGTTTGATTTACACGCGCTCCCGTGGAAATGAAATTATGCGCGCTCGAGTCGATATTATTGACAGCGTGAAGTATAAACCGAATGTAAACGATTTTGCGAGCGACGAGAACAGCGACGGCGACCCGCTTCGCTGACGCTCGGTCACTCGCGCGACGACGCAAGCCGCATGAAAGCGGAACGATGTTTTCTAGAAATCCAAAAACCGAGTGACGCGACGAGCGATAGTAAGAAATCTTCGTAATACGTCGCTGACTCGTCGCTGTCGCCGTCGCTCGCTAAATCGCTTTATGCAGTTCAGCCTTTATTCGCGACTCCAGCAAAACGGACGCCACCAAGCGGGAAAACCGGGAACCAGCCGGTCCAGGTCGCTCCGCGCCCCTCCGCGTCTCTCCAGTGGTGGCTTTCGCGGAGACCTGTAGTCGGCGCGGTGGCGAGCAATGTAATTTGACGAAGGTCCGATTATTTCTTTAGTTTGCCTGAGTGATCATTAGTGTGGTGAAGCCTCAGTAGATTGTTTTCTTTGAAAGCCCGTTTACTCCACAGCACACGGTCGCGTGCTTTCGATTTCTTGGATGGGGAGGAATCGCGAGAAAGCGTTTTGATTTCTTGTCTGTCTCGGATCACATTCAAAGTGACGACTGCTTGGTAACTGATTAGTGGTTTCTTTATAAGGATGTAGAACAGTGGACTGAGGACGACAGACGGGGCATTTCACTGGAGGGAACATCAATGTTGCAGTCAAGTGAATGGAAAGGTTCGATAGCTGCTTTTCTTGAGTTTGGTTGTGTTCGCTTAGCTTCAAGTTTGAGCCACCCACGCCGGTCGGTGCGTTGGCTATTCGTCTTCGCTGCTTTTCGCCGAAAAAGCCTCTGGACCACACTGAAGGAGTTGGGCTGATTTCGCAATCACTTGATTCAGGAAAACCTGCTCGCTGCAAATGATGAATGAGGGAAATTATCTGTTTTCAAAAGGTGGGGGACGAGTCTCGCAACGTTAGACGTTGTCACGGCATTTTGACCTATCGCGCCTCCAATATTTATATTACGAGGACGTCGAAGCCAGCAGCAAAATACGTCTACATTGTGGCCGGTCGGCCACAAAAAATGCTAATTTTCTCCGCTCAGGATTCGAAGCAAAGTTCAATGCAGAGAGGTTCTGCGCGAATGTTCGATGAAGACTCTCTTCAGTTTGTCTCCGTGCTGCCGGCTATATGACCATTTGGCTAAGTTTAAGTAATACCTCTGTCTGTCAAATATACTTTTATTCAGCAGCTCACCTAATAGCTAGTCAACTAAGCTCATATTTTAACCCGAAGAATATACTAATATCGCCTTAGTGGGACATGGTACGTAATATAATACACAACCCGTTCGTCGAAATGACTTCTCGATTGCTACTAAAACCTGAATTACAATTCGAGTATCAGCTGCTTAGTGGTGCGCCAGCGGGTTAACATGGTCCTTGGCTCAAGAAGCGCTTGCTTAATTTTTGTAATTCTCCTGCAGCCTGTGTTGTTGACCGAGCAGACGACTGGAGCTGTTTCTTAAACGCGGATACGCACAAAAGCTCGATTTCGCGGACAGATAAGTCGCATGGTCGAGGCATGCCAGTTAGCTGAAAAGTTACTCACTGTGGAACAATTCTGTTGTCATCGCCGCTTTCCTTAGATGATCAAAACTGATTAGTACATTACCGCCTCTCCGGAGCCCATAGTTTCGGTTTTGAACGAAATCTCCGAAACGAAAGTTTGACATGAAAAGAACAAAAACCACCGGCAAAACAAAACTATGCTTTGCCAGTTTATCTGCACCGGCTACACTTAACCGTCTCAGTTCAAATACCTATAAAATTGGGCATTAAACAGAAGAAAATCTGTTAAATTGAACGCGCCACCTATTCAGGCGGCCCGGCCGAGCCGACGCGACCTGGACTCAGCCGCCATGTTTGTTTGGTGGTGGCGCCCCCTATAGGTCGCTGGAGTCGCGAATACTCACGCTAGTGCCGACCTGCATTAACCGCTGAGCCCAAGCAAGCGATGAGGATATTCAAATATGTCACAACAGTGGCGTGCATTCGCTAAGAAAACATATATCTCAAATTCCTGCAGTTTGACGTCGGGATCCGTTACTTGTTCTGCTGTCACCTTGGCGAAACGGTCACTAAAGAGAAACTAGTCAGTTTGTTTTATCAGAAATTATAAAAACCTTATCTAGCCACTGTTATGCACAAAAGCACTCTGGAATTTCATATAAATAGTTTAGAATAAACTGAACACAATCGGTAACTTAATTTTCCAAGCATAATAATAAAAAAAAAATCTTAGAAAACAATGTATTTGTAAGGTGTTTCAAATAAAAAAAACTGAAAAAGGAGCCTTATTTCAGCTGCACTATCACGTAAATACTTTGGGAAAAAAATATCTATTGAGAAGTAGGTTTTGCAATCTCTAATTTGCTTCTTTCAACTTTCCAGTTACTTTATGCGTACTTGCAGATTGTATCCTGACAAATCTAGACAAAATTGTATAAAAAGTAACAGTCTATATAAAATTTATAGCTTAATTAAATTCACATTTGTTTGATAATGTTCAATCTTAAATATGAGTTTTAAATTTCACATCTGTTATTACAAATGATTGAATTACATGCTGCTTGATGCATGCTTTGCCCCCCCCCCCCCCCCCCTTTTAAATATATATATCCTGTATATTTGCTGGTTAGTTGTTGTAAACCTCTTAATGTCGTGTTATTTGTTTGTTGTTGTAGGTGTGTGAATGCATATGTTGTACCCCACTTCTACTTGGGCCTTCAATGGCCAGTAGTATCCTCTAAATAAAATTAAAAAAACAAGTGAGCAGTAAAAATCTGGAAGACAAAAGTAAACACAGAGCCGTGCAAAAAGGCATTCAGTATATGAAACAGATACAGATATGGGCCTCTGGCAGTCCATCGGTTCAGCCTCCACACCGCCTAAAGACGGCAGTGTTGCAATATTACGAACCAGCGCAATGGTAGACAGTTACCAAAAATCCAAACACAAAAAACTCACATCAGCGCTGTGCGAGTGTATATTTTTGTGTATTTGGATTTTGAGTAACTGGTCTACCTGTGCGCTGGTTCGTAATTATGCCGTACCAACTCGCCCAATCTGCCGTATTAATAGTGTTGCAAAATACTTAGATCAACTATAATGCTAATGACTGCAGTGTATAAAAGCAAGCTACTCGTCGGAACGAGCTTGACGGTACGAGAATAAAGAGAATGTTTTCACAGTTAAACTCAGAGTCTGTTGCACCGTCTCTTCCGTCCTCAAGATCGAAAGTGCTACAGATTGGTGACCTGGACATGATGATTGACTCCGAGCACCTGCTATCCAGGGGAATGTTCTTCGTGGCCAAGGGCACAGCAATGGCTCTGCCTTTTCGGACGAAAATGCAGTAGGCACATATTCAACTTTCTCAGCCTCCACATCTGCAGCGCCTCCGCAACCACCTCTGCTCTGTCGCATCTAGCACCGGCATCTCCCAGCAATGGGCTGCGACCACCTTGCTTGCCCCACCGGCTTGGCAAGTGAATATTCATCGACATCTTCACACTCTTCACAAGGCATGTTGCTAGCCGACCAGGGCCCGTTTGCTCGAAGCACTAACCGCGGCTAAAGTTAGCCGCAGTACCTAGGGGAGGGATTTTGAAATCACGTGACTCGCTCGGTAGGGAGGATGCGGGGAAACATGGCGGCGCCCCAGCGAGTGAGCGCCGCTCGTTTTGGAAATAATATGTCGTTGTAGCTGCAATATCGATCGCGTTAGTCAGCAACGAATGGTGCGGGAGGCTTTCGCTTTGCCTTACCTCAATTAAACCGCAAAGCATGGGCAATGACATCGGCGCATTTTTTAGATAGTGTTTTGATTCTGGACATTCCTAAGCCTAAATGAACGCGATAATTGTCGGCATGGCAACGTCTTTGGAAAGCGGATTGCCTTGACTCAATCGGCCGGGTATTGATAGCACACAAAAGCAGACAGCGTCCCAACAGACTTTCTTCTAAATTATCCAAGCATCGCGAGGAGAACGCTGAAGTGTAATTCTACGGTCCACGCGCGCTGGCCTTCCTCTTATAAAAGATCGAAGTAAAAAATCATAATAAGGCTTTAACGAACGCGCGTGCAAGGCAAAATTTGTTTTGTACTTTTTGCTGTAGAACGGTTACTACTGCAGACGCCAGCACGTGCGACGCGTGCAACTACAGTCGTAGCATGCACCTCGGTGTTTGGATAATTTAGAAAAAAGGTCTGTTGGGACGCTGTCTGCTTTTGTGTGCTATCAACAATTCGCTTTCCAAAGACGTTGCCATGCCGACAATTATCGCGTTCATTTAGGCTTAGGAATGCCCAGAATCGAAAGACTATCTAAAAAATGCGGCGATGTCATTGCCCATGCTTTGCGGTTTAAGTGAGGTACAGCAAAGCGAAAGCCTCGTGCACCATGCAATGCTGACTAACGCGCCCGATATTGCAGCTACAACGACATATTATTTCCAAAGCGAGGGGCGCTCACTCACTGGGGCACCGCCATGTTTCCCCGCATCCTCCCTACCGAGCCAGTCACGTGATTTCAAAATCCCTCTCCTAGGTACTGCGGCTAACTTTAGCCGCGGTTAGTGCTTCGAGCAAACGGGCCCAGGGTCTCCTCATCGTTGCCATGTCAGGCATTCGCTCTCAGTTCGGTTCCTCATCTTAGGGGATGTTGCATCGGCCCCGCAGTCGGCCGGCATCCCCCTTTCAGTCCGAGGCTGTACACTCCAAACTGATCGAGCCGGACTGAAAGCACGACAGGGTCGATTTCCCCCGTCTGCTGCCTCATTTCCTGACCTCGGCGTCAACTACCATGCACGGCTTCCAAACGCTCTCTTTCCTGCTCTCTAGTATGTCATCCTGCTTGCGGCACATGTCAACAGCAACGACACCTCTCTGGAGCCGCAATCACTTCAACAAAATCGTGCCATTCCTCACAGTGCAGAGCTGAGGGCGATATAAGCTCTGCGGCAGTCTATCGGTTCAGCCTTGGCATCGCCAAAGATGACAGTGCTACTCATACTCGTCACCACGAGCTCAACGACATGAGAATAAACAGAATGTTTTTATTGCTCGGAGTCGGTGGCAACATCTTTTCCGTCCTCAACATCGTATACTCTATAGGTAGTAAGCAAGAGACACACTTCAGATGAAAAGAACAAATGCTCAGATCACACATGCCACGGGTGTCCAAAATTATCCATCATGTTGAATATTTTTTTTTTTTTTTAATTCTAACAGAAGACATGACATCATTATCGCGCAATCAAAATGAATACTTACGAAACACCTAAGTCGCAGTATAAGTGCTCATCGCTGAGCTGCGGCTGTGGCATATATGTATATATTTAAAAGTGCACCGATGATAAAACCTTCAGGTTTGGCAACAATACCGAGATTACAACAATTAAAATATGGCAACCAACCAATTCCTAAACATGGGAACCCTACGTTTCAAACCGACTCGGTTCTTCGTCAGGGGCGACTGTGGCCGTCAAGGAGCGGCGTTTTTCGATCTTCTTTTTCTTCTCTCAGGGATGTGGCGCATTTGTCGATCTTCTTCTTTCATGAATATGGCAAAGCCCGTTCACATACACTGTTGGTAAAGCACCAAGGCACCTATTTATGTTGCCTGGCGTCATTTGAATATGCCAGGACTCGATGAAAAGCCTATGTCGGTTGTTAGTCTCTGCGTTGATAATGCTGGTGTTGTCGAAGTCAATCCGGTGGTCTTTGACTTCGCAGTGCTCGGCGACTGCGCTGCGCTCGTGGTCGAGCTTGCGAACGTCGTTTTTGTGTTGGCGTATTCTTTCATTAAAATTCTTTGTCTCGCCGATGTAAGTAGCTGGACAATCTGCACGAAGTCAAAGACCACCGGATTGACTTCGACAACACCAGCATTATCGACGCAGAGACTAACAATTGAATATGCCAGGACATCGAGTCCTGGCATATTCAAACGACGCCAGGCAACATAAATAGGTGCCTTGGTGCTTTACCAACAGTGTATGTGAACGGGCTTCGCCATATTCATGAAAGAAGAAGATCGACAAATGCGCCACATCCCTGAGAGAAGAAAAAGAAGATTGAAAAACGCCGCTCCTCAACGGCCACAGTCACCCCTGACGAAGAACCGAGTCGGTTCGAAACGTAGGGTTCCTGCATGTTTAGGAATTGGTTGGTTGCCATATTTTAATTATTGTATTCCCCAACCAGAGAGATTTCTCTCAAATGTTTAGTTTCGAGATTACAGAGGTTGTTGTCCATTATAAAATACAAAAGAAATAAAAAATACCGGAAACAATGCAAGGTACAAATCTGCACAACAGGCTTCCGAATTCAACTACATCGTCGTACTGGAGTTTGTTACAGTAATAACAGCTTTGGATGGGCTGTGAGGACAGCATTCACACTGAACTGGGTGCCTTGGTGACTATCACCAGTGTTGAGGAGTTGCCACTCCAGAGTTGGAACGATTCCGTACTTCCACAACCCTGGAATCGAATGCAAATAAAATGGTGGCAGCACTGGAATGGAATGGGAATGAAATAAGTAGTTACATTTTGCCCAGAATAGAGTAGGAATGGAATAGGCTTTGTTCTAATGCGAGCTGCTTAGATGCCGTCAAAGGGGCTTTCGAAACGGCATTATTGCACTTAGGTAACTGACGGTTTGGTTATCTTACTGCTTATGTTCCTTCGAGGATGAAAGTGGCAACCCCAGTGAAGCAACCCAAACTGTAGAGTTGTAGGCTGACAAGGGCAATTTACTCGATCTTAATCCAGGGTAAGGGTTTTGTACCTCAGCGTTCCAAAAACTACCCGTGCCCAGCACTTTTCAATCTGTGTTGTCACGTGACACGACCCACCGGAGTAACTAGGATCTATTTGGGTAAGATTTGGAACACAGCCAAAGTGTCGTTCCTGGTGCTGCGAGATGCACCCATAAGGCTGTTGGGACCATGTGTGATTACAGCACCAGTTGCAGGCCACCAGGCAGGGACAATGTCACACCGCCCGCACTTCGTTAATACACGTGACTCCTCACTTATTATGTAACTCGTAAAAGTGGAGGACATATACGGTTCTTTTGTGGAAAAGATGGGCGACTTAGTTTTCCTCTCTGTTACGAGGCTTTTACACCTGGTGGTGCGATCAATATCTGCAGTGCACCCATACCAATTGCCACTAGTGCTATGTGCGACCAAAGCTCAACTTAGTAAAATCAATGATTGCGGGTAGGGTTTTGAATTTTGCAGTTGTCTACGCATTTCACAACGCCAGCTTTACGCCGACGTTATTTTCCGGTAACTTAGTACTAGCTGTCAAGTGCCATTTTCACAATTGGGAGGGATTGAGAGGAATGGAATGCAGCAGTTCAGCCATTCCAGGAGTGGGAATGGGCCCAGTTTTTCCTTTCCAGGAGTTCAAAGGAATGGAATTAGTATTAGAAAATTCCAATTCTCTGCAATGGAGTTGGGTGGAATGGGGAATCTTTTGTTTGTTTGCACGCCTAGAATGTTTGAGATGACTCGAGAATCTTGTTTGTTCGAGCTCGGAACCTTCTAGATACCTACGGGCTTACAAAAAGAGCTTCGCATGGCTGCTCGAGTCAGTCGTCCTTTTGTCGCTGTCAAAGTATGTGCGGTCTTTGTTACTTTATGTTTCTCGGCACAAGTTCGCTGCATTTAACATTGATCTGAAGTTTTATTAATCAAGTTTGTTTTTGTTCATGACATATTGGTGGATGTGCAGGGTAATGCAGTCTATGCCCATAAAGCGTACCATCTGTGAACACGATAACTCTGAAGACGACGATCGTGAAGGCGACGTCCTTGAAATCATCCGAGGACGACTCCAACTCTGACACCAACGACGACCTCAACTATGGCCTCGGAAGCGACCCGGACAATGAACTTGACAAAGCCCCTGGCTACCACACTTAGACGAAAACATCATGACGACTTCTACGCTGATGATGAAACAGACGACAACTCCAAAGACCAAACCCGGCTACAATGTCAACGACCAACCTGACAACGGCCTCGATGACAAACAGTCTTCAACCGTGGTGACGAGACTGATGACGACACTGATGATGACCCAGGCGAAGACTCAAACAATTTCATGGAAGACGATCCCGACTACGGCTTTGACAGTTATCCAAGGACAATCCGGACGATGACTTTAAAGGGCAACTCCGGTCAAAACTCGAAATTAAAGAAATTACTGGTATCGCTGTAGTGACACAAAATACGACCCCAGCCAAAATATTACGTCCGTGGGATGCCGCATTCTCAACTAATGCCGATAATAAAAATGTGACCCGCCGCGAGCCGCTGCACCTTAGCGGTCGGCTAGCGGGTTGCCGATCACTAAAGCAACATTGGGTCGTGACGTCAGTATCGTTCTTTTTTTCCTCCAAGCGTTACGCGGAGTGCGCTTCTTTGAGCCGCTACCACCGCTACTTGGACTTGTGATTGTCATGTTTAGCCATTGCTTTTATCTGTAGCCCGTGTAGCTTCGGTATAGCCTTTTGTTTATTTGCTTGTGAGGACTCAAAGACTGGTTTTAGCGAGCAACTCGTAGCGCCCAAGACTGCCCAGCTGTTCCTCGAAGGATGCCGAGTAGAACTTGTAGTGCTGTGGGCTGCTCAAACAACCCGCTGCACAACCCGGAGGTGCTTTTTCACAAGTTTCCAACGTACCAGAAATTGAAGAAGGTGTGGGTAAACGCTGTTCGACGAGTGGACTTTGGCTTTTACGCGTCCAAGGAAAAAAGAATGCAAAAACAGACATGTACAGCCCTAACGCAGCAGCCCGTGCCGGAAAGCCTCAAAGCTTCGTGTCTGTTACTGACCCGCAGCGCGAAAGTGAGAGGGCCCCCAGTACTGTACTTCACTGGCAGCGCGTCGTAGAGCAACGCCGCTCCATCCACGGAGCCCCGATGACAATTTAGGCCTAGCGACAGAGTACGGAAGACTGCACACACGGCGACAGCCGCCGAGTACGATACTGAACGAGTTCACTCGTTTTCCAGTTGCTACCTTTTGGGTATACTAGCGACAAGTACGGCATGGCACACGCACGGCGGCAGCGGCCGCCGAGTACGGCACTGTACGAGTTTACGGGTTTTCCAGTCACTAGCTTTTGGGTATACGCACTAACTCTTCCAACATGTGCTGGATAACTACCACATATACATAATTAAAATAAAATCAGCTTACCTCCTACCTTTAGACGGCTAGCGCAACAGAAGTAGCTGCTGATCAACCTGCGTACTCGTTGAACGAGAACGATCCTGACGTCACGTTCACGTAGCGGCTGATTTCTAGTGCTGCCAGGGCCTCGAGCAGCTAGTTTCGGTTTTGTTGGCCGTGCCCCAAACAAAACTTTGAGGCGTCCATATCTTTAAAACTACGCACAATAACGAGGAAAAAATTACACCTTGCAATTCAGGGACGCTGACTGCACTAAAAACAGTCATAATCCCAAAATTGAAAGTATGGTCCGGAGTTGCCCTTTAACGACAACCACGACTACAAACTTGACGGCGACCTTGATGATGAACCCGATGACAATACCTACGGCAAGTGTGGTATCTGTCACGAAGACGAACAGGACGACGACGCCTGGTATGTCACTCACCGAACGGAGGAAGTTTGCCAGCTTGGTCGCATTTTGATGCAAGCCACAACTTCCTGACGATGACTGCTACAATCTTTGTCACCACGACGCCCAGTTTCAGCCTGGCTACCCACTGTGAATCTAAACACCAATTCATCGTCGCAGCAAGGAACTGTTAAAGTGGTGCTTCGACCTCAAGGTTATTCGCTACATGAGACCTAAGTTGCAAGTCGTTGGCCAATGGCACATCAACATTGTCACGCTGCCCTCTGCGACCCGTAGGCGATTCACGTCTTCCGACTCAACTGAACTCGGTATGCTCGGTAGGACTGTGAAAATCTGCTATTTACGAGACTCTGTATTTTGACCTAGTCTTGTTTAAGCTGTTAATTTAATTTTGTGTTGCATAAAGACGATGAGTCTTTCACAAGAGGGGAGTAATGCCACGTGCAAATAGCCGAGTCAGCAGCGTGATCGACTTACATGCCGCTGACCCCGCCAGCGCATGTCCTTCTCTCTTTTGTTTGCGTGACTGGAATGATGAGACGACTCTAAATTTTTTTTGTTCGAGCTCAGAAACTTCTAGATACCCACGCGCTTACAAAAGTACCTTCGCTTGGCTGCTTGAGGCAGTTGTCCTTTCGACACCATCAAAAGTCTTTGTTAATTTATGTTTCTCAGCACAAGTTTGGCGCATTACACACTGATTTTAAGTTTAATAAAGAAGAATGTTTTTATTCGTGACAATATTTAGATGAATTTTGATAATTCAATCTTCTGATATTTCAAACTAAAGTGTGTGGCTTCCAGGGCCCGTTTGCTCAAGCGCTAACCGCGGCTAAAGTTAACCGCAGTACCTAGGAGAGGGATTTTGAAATCACGTGACTGGCTCGGCAGGAATGCAGGGAAACATGGCGGTGCCCCGGTGAGTGAGCGCCGCTCGCTTTGAAACTAATATGTCGTTGTAGCTGCAATATTGGGCGCGTTAGTCAGCAATGAATGGTGCCAGAGGCTTTCGCTTTGTCTTACCTCATTTAAATCGCAAAGCATGAGCATATGACCTCGCCGCATTTTTTAGTCTTTCGATTCTGGCCATTCCTAAGCCTAAATGAACGCAATAAATGTTAGCATGGCAATGTCTTTGGAAAGTGGATTGCCTTGACTCAATCGGCCGGGTATTAATAGCACACAAAAGCAGACAGCGTCCCAATAGACCATATTAGACCTTTCTCTAAATTTCCCAAGCACCGAGGTGCAGGCTACAAGTGTAGTTACACGCGTTGCACGTGCTGGCGTCTGAAGTAGTAACTGTTCTAAAGCAAAAAGTCTAAAACAAATTTTGTCTTGCACGTGCGTTGGTCAAATATTTATTATGATTATTTACTTCGAATCTTTTATAAGAGGAAGGCCAGTGCGCGCGGACCGCAGAATTATACTTCCAGCGTTCTTCTTGATGCTTGGGTAATTTAGAAAAAGGTCTACAGGGATGCTGTTTGCTTTTGTGTGCAATCAATACCCGACCAATAGAGTCAAGACAATCCGCTTTCCAAAGATGTTGCTAAGCCGACAATTACCACATTCATTTAGGCTTAGGAATGACCAGAGTCGAAAGACTATCTAAAAAATGCGGCAAGAGCCTTGCTCATGCTTTGTGATGAAGTGAGGTAAGGCAAAGCGAAAGCCTCCTGCACCATTCGTTGCTGACTAACGCGCCCGGTATTGCAGCTACAACGACATATTAGTTCCAAAGTGTGCGGCGCTCACTCACCGGGGCACCGCCACGCTTCCCCGCATCCCTACCGAGCCAGTCACGTGATTTGAAAATCCCTCTCCTAGGTACTGCGGCTAACTTCAGCCACGGTTAGCGCTTCGAGCAAACGGGCCCTGGAGTTTGAAATAATGAGAGTCGACTGTAAAACACCATTTTTGCTACCCCAAGTAGCAATTTATTTTAGTGTAATTTCTGGAATCTTTTATTCAGACCGAACACTTCTTTTTCAATAAGCTTGTCGGCATAAAATTTAGACTATTTTTTATAGCCTAAACGTAGCAAGCGTTCAAAACAAATACAACCTAGTGCATCAGATACACAGAAAACATAATATTAGCAAATGCTACTTTTATTGAACACATCTGGAGTTTCTGTTGGATACATACAGCGCTGTGAAGAAGTATACCATTCTTATATGAAAATAAGCTTCCCACCAGTGAAATTTCTCAAGTTGGACAGCCTTGTTGTAAGTCAGGCACGTTAAAGAGAACCCTGCCCAAGTTTTCATAGACACTCTTGCAAAGTTGTTTCATCCGTACAATAGCGACTTCAAGGTATATGTATAGAAACTTCCCAAAGTGCAAACATTATGTGAAGAAACTGCATTTCAAAGTTGACGTCCTCGCAACCCCCCCTATCGGTAGCTGCTCTACCGGCAACAATGAAAAGAACTATAGAAAGACCGCTGAGGCCACATAACGTAAGACATGGTGTCCAAGATTCGCCATGGACAGCATTGTTGGTAGTAGGACTTGTTTGTGCTCACTCTTTTACCCAGTCTGTCGATTGACAGCTATTTAGAGTGCATGATAGGAACTATTTGTGCTGTAGACATAAAAACATGTACATGTTGCCCCCTCCCCCTTTGAATCTGGCAGGCGAGACCACTCGAAAATGTTTGAGAGTAGCTGTGTAGAACTGACATGTTCTAACATTCTGATGACACAATTATTCATATTAAAAGGTATGCTTAACCAAAATTCGAAGCTTGCAAAACAACACTGGGGCGGTAGGCGGGACGCTGCAAAACCCCCAAAACATCACACATACAGCATTATTTCTAACGGATGGCCGTATTTTTGGAAACATGTGGGATTCAACAAGGCCGACGAGACATGTGATGTCGCGATTCTCATTTCCTCTCCTCTAGGCTTCAACCCCTTAAGCAGGTGAACCGAAGCGGGAATGAGAGAAGCGAGGCCGCTTTCCCTCATTCTAAAGTGTACCAGGAGAAGTATGATGTCACATTTCTTGTTTGATTGTGCCCTTTCCTTTCCAAGAATACGGCCATCCGTTTGAGATATTAATGTATGAGTGATGTTTCGCAGTTTGTAGAGCTCCCATTCAAAGCTTCCGCGGCCTTATTTTATGAAATCCAAATTTTGGTCCAGCATCCTTTTAAACAAGCTTTTTCAAATATTAGCATAATGAACATACAATTGGACAACTTGCTAACTCACAACAGCATCCTCCCGATGATGCCGTACAAAGGTTCTGTCACACGCACCAACCGAGGGGATTGCTGCAAGTCCATCCACCCTCAACTTTTAGTCACCTTTGAGACTGAAGAACTGCTGTATGAGGCCCGTCCAGCCACTGCGCACACAAAGAGAAACACGGGAAATAACACTCAGTGACGAGCAAAGTCTCTGGGCGGAAAGCCCTCCATGACAAACGAGCACTGCTGGGTTACGGCAACGGCGTAATACACAGGTTCTGCTTCTTGGATGCCTTCACTGCTGCGGTGGGTGGTCGTAGCTAGTCGTAGCAGATAGTGTCACGTTTGTTGCCGAAGTTCATAAGCCTACGTTCCCGGTCTACACACACTACACAAAGCCAGCCACGAGCAAAGCTAGCTAACCCGTTTCTGCTTCGGCGACAAGCCGCCAGGGCGGTGACACCGCCGCTGAAACTTCTGCCTCGGCTCTTCAAACCAGGGCCCCTCAGTGCACAAGCATGACACTTGCTAGGCTGCTCTGCCTGTACCAAGTGACACGCGCCCGCATGTTCCCTCTCATAATTCTTCTGACTGTACGTGCCCCGTATTGTACACGGCCATACTGTGCACATGGCGAAAGTTCCCTTTTGAAAGTGCTCCACGGTCGGCTTACAATGCTGCGAACACATAGCACATGACCACTATAGGTGACGACACTTGGGACACTTGCCATCCGTCGTTGTGGCGCAAAGTCGCTTTCTCAGTCGTCCTCACAAGGGGCAAGGAAAGGCAGGCACTGCATAAAAAATCAATACATATTATAACACTGGCTGTGGCAAACTAGTTTCAAAGATGATACAGTCATGTCTTCTTAATATGGACACCTCCGTACTATAAAAAGATTTTTTTTCCATAATGTAAGGTGTTTATATGAGAAAATTAAATTTAAAACAAAAATTGGATAACAAGCATAACCAAACAAACAGTTTATTCAGCTAAAAGATAATGAGATGTGAGTTTGTTCTATCGCTTTAGAGCCGTTTAACATGTAGCACTACTGTCGTTTACAAGAACAGATACCCAGGCTGTAAAGTGATGATCGGCTGAATAGCAAAAGATGTTGCACTGTATGCACAAGCCGGATGTAATTGACACTTAGCTGCCGGCAGTTAGGATCCTATAATCTTATGATCGCAGACGGGAATTACATCTGGTGCCTACGGCTGGAATAATGTCTCGCTTCGTAATAGAAAAAGCACAAAAAAAACACAGGATGGAGAAACCGGGTGTCACAAATTCAGGCTTCTCTTCATTTTTTTAAATACTTTTATGATCTTTTTTTTGGACCACTTTAATTGTTGGTACGGTCAAAAAGGGGGAGTGTGGTGCCACTTTTAATCTCAGTTAGTCCCGTCGTAGTTCCTTTCTAAGTCCCCAACGAATTTGCTCGTTTGCGGAATGGGTTTTTGTTAACGGGCGACGTAGATCATCCCAGGTCACAGTTTGTGGCTTTGACCTCGCGGACGGAGGGGTGCGTATGCTGGCTCGCGTATGGTGCCGATTTGACATGCAGGGGCGCCGCCGGGATACAAAGATGTTTACGCTGGCTAGCGCGCTTTTTGAAGGCGGAGGCTTTGCTCAGTCTGCCGCCTGTCGTGTTCTATGTATCGGCGATAATTGATGTTTTTGGACTCGTACGGGGGAATGGATGGGCACATATGTTTGGTTGTCTGAAAAATGTAATAGGTTTTGCCATTTGGGTCGTTGCTGTGTAGCTTTGTTTTTCTTGAAAGTTGACTGACCCGAAAGGCGGGGAAACGGGAGGTTGGTCGGTAGACGAGCCTATAAAAGGGGGTTCGGGAACAAAGAAGGTAGTCCAACCCCAGAGCTGGCCGGGTCGCTACTCAACGCGGTTGCTCCCTGCAGATGAGTCTTGGAACGTGTAATTTTTGGCTTCTGCCCTGCCTGTCGGACAAGTGTTTGAGTTTGTTGTGCTGAAGCGTGTGTGGCTGTGTGGTGCGCGGTGTCGACCTCATCAAGCCTCTAATTGGACCGCTGGACTTCGAGACGCCGTTCTTCGGCCGACAACTCCAGACTACGGACTGCTCTGGACTCGGCACCTACCGGAAAGCTAAGCCTGGTTTTCTAGGACTTGTCTACTGCATTCTCTGGCTCTGAAGTACGAATTGTTGAATGTTGGGAAGATTTTTACACAGTGCTACTTTCTGTCGCGACTGTTTTGGGGGATTATCCCATGTGTGTAGCGGTAACGTTCGAGCTCCATCTCGGTTTGCTCTCGTTGTTAGTGTCGGGTTTTCGTCACTGTTTTGTTGGCTTATTCCGGTTTTATGAGCGTCAAGTCTTTTTAGTATTAGTTTCTGGCTCGCAGGGCTCCATAGCTTTGAGCTGGAGTGTGGTTTGTGTTGAGTGCTCTATTGCCGTGTACAGCTTAGTTTTTCACTTTATTAAATCTAATCTTTTGTTTGCTTATCCTCCCTGTGTCATCATCTTTCTCTACTGATTATACACCAGGCGTGGACCTAGCGCTAGTCAATGGTCAAACTTAGCTCTCTTGTTCTTTTCCCGTAATTTCTCGTTTATTCTCAGAGTGGATCATTGAATTATTTTTATTAATTTGAACCCCACTCCGTGACACCGAAACAGATGGGAAAGCACCACAACGTATTAAACTTGTCGAACATTAAATGTTCTTGAATTATACCTCACCCATGCTTGCTACGTGATGAAGCCCAAAGGTTAGTTCAATGCCAATCAATATTAAATGTCTTTAGATGGGCACCTGCTGCCCGATCATGGCCTTTATTGCAAAGCACTGTTCACACATTTGCGAGTCCTGCAGTGCCTTGTGGAATGGTGGGCGATACTTGCCGTTCCGCAAGGCACTGCAAGACAGATCAGGCTCAACTTTTGAATGTCGACGTGCTTACGGAATGCTGCAGCAAACCAATCATTCGCCGAGGGAAAAAGAAAGGAAGCTGCATGCCTCCGTGTGCTCATTGCCAGTGTTTTCTGCTCTGCTATGTACCCTGCTTGTGTGCTGTGATTTGCAAGCCCGCGCGGGATATATTTCCTTGATTTGTTTGTCTGTTCAGCTGTGCGAGGTTGTGATTGAAACAACCAAGAAGTATAGACCGCCATTCTTTTCATCAAGCTAAGGCTTCGCTCATCCGAACCGGGGACGATGACTGCTGTTGTTTACACGATTTTCGACAGCTATGTGGAGTGGCTTTGTGTTTAAAATTGCAATCCTAAGTGCAAAAAGAAGTTACCGCAGACTATATTGTTAAAGGTTGATTTCAACTGGCAGGCTCTGGCTACAACCACCTTAATATTCATTCAACATTGTTTGCATTTCTACTTACCCGTGATCGCTTCATTTGCCAAACACGTTAGTGGCCGGTCACCTTACCAATGAAACTAATGTGCTGGTGTCTCCGGCGAAGAATTCCCTCAGGGCTACATGCAATGCACAACCCAGTTTGTAGCCCGTTGTGACTGAAAGCTTTCACACTGGGGAAACGTTGTTGTCACAAACGCAGTCAAAGAATGCGATAGGATTGAGGGAACAGGGGGATTGTCCAAGTTGACTGACTGCATGAGCATATCTTTCTATCGCCACCGTGTTTCCTCCACGCAGGCGACGGAGAAAACGATATAGAGACTCCTCGCGCTTGCCAATGACAAGTTTCTCTAAAACGTCGAAATACGAGACACCCAGCAGCGAAGTGTCGATATTGACGGAGAGAGCGGCGGGACAACGATCAGCGCAGGATCGCGGCTTCGCCACTCTTATGCGACGGTGTCTTCGGTTTCCGCTCTCTGCAGCTTCCACCGGGACGCTAGCCGTGCCTAATTGTGCTAGCTTTGAGCACCACAGTTAATAGGGTTCACAGCGCCCGAGCGAAAGCTCGCGCAAAAGAACCGGCGAGCAGTCGAGTCGTTTCCCATCGACGGGGTGGCTAAACGCCGGTTGTGTGAATCGGGCTTAACGCCTGAGCCGGCTTGCTCAAAGCAAATCTAACGTTCTTGAATGTCATGTAATAAAAATCTGAGACGTGCTACATTCTATACAAACTTGATAAAAAAAATCAAACACTCACCTTCGGCTGCATTCGGCTGCTACGTCCGCCGTACCGCTTCAAGGCAGAAGCAACATGGCGCTCGACGTTTTGGGCAGGCGCTGTTTTGGGGTGTTGGGCTGGGGTGTTTTCAGTGTTGCTTACACGCCTAGTCGTGTAAACCGAAACCGAAACACCAATTTTTACTACCCCAAGTAATTTTTTGACGATTTATCACTAGCAGAGCGTGTAAAAATATGCTAACGAGTGAAAATGGGGTGTAAACAGGCAAAATATTACATTTTCGCTAACAGTGTACTGCTGCCCTACTCACTGTTTTTTTTTTTCTGTATTCTTTGATACGTACTTTAGCTGTTTATTACGATATATCGCACCGTTATCAATCCCCCGTGTTAGTTGGACGTCAGCAGGCTGTGCGCCGAACTGACGTCTTAGTGTGTATTTTACGGGACAAACGGTATAAAGGTCCGTCTATACTCCAACGTAACGTCGACGGGCGCGGCGCAGCGCAGCGCTCACAGATACTGATTGGTCGCAGATATCGAGCTCCTTGTTGCCGGCCAATGAAAGGCGTGCGTTCTGCGCTACGCTGCGTTCACTGCGCTCAACGTCGGAGTATAAACAGCCCTTTATACTACACCTTTTTTTTAGAGTGTATTTCTAGGACCTTTTGAAGGGGGTATTCAGCGTCTCGCAGAAAACGCTATGGTAGCTCGCGGCAACATCAAGAAACGCGTGTCTGTCGATTCTCCGCGTATCCTCGTCAAGCTTCAGTTTGTCCTCCACTTCCGCCGGGCCGAGGATCCACTAACGATGATGTAATAAGCGGCCCATATTAGTCTAGGTGTCATCGATTGGACTTGGAAGCGAAGAAACAGTGAATTAAACAAAATGCTTTTTCACACATTATTTACAATGTGACATTAAAATATTCTTCTGTATTATGCGCCATAAAAACTCTTCCGGGTCCTTTCTCCGGCTGAAATTATTTGCACAAATCGGGGCGATGACAATTGATGACACGAGTCACAATTGACGAAGCGATGATAGCTGAAGAAACTAAACGTTTAATGGGCCGAACTTGTGCCCAAATCAAAAAGGGAAGAGAAAGAAACTGCAGAGCGTCGCGGGCGTCGATGTCGGCGAAACCGCAGGATCGAGCGCTGAGGCGAGACTGACTCCGGCTTGCCACGCGGAGCCCCCCTTTTGTACACGCGTGGGCTTCTGGAGCATTCGGCGCAGAAGGTTCGGTGCGTAGAACGTTCTAAGCACGAATCGTAGAACGTTCTAACCACGATCAGGGCCCGTTTGCTCGAAGCTGGTTAACTACCCCTGTAATACCCTTGTTACACGGGCACACTTAACTGCAGTTACGCTAAACCACAATTAGCACACAATACTTGCCGACAACATTCTGCGGCGATGCAGTCAGAGCTATGGGCGAACGTGCGCTTGAGCATCTTGAGCACCCATCAAAGCAGTGCAAGCGCTCTCTTCACTTCTTTTGAAATAGCTGCCCGAGCGTATTGTGCGGCATCTGTGCTGCCACGTAACCGCAGTTAAAGCTGAGTTAACCGCGGTTAAGTGTGCCCGTGTAAAGCCTGATTCACATGGTGCGATTTTCTTCTGCAAAATCGGTGAAGCGATGAACCGCACATGCGAAATTTCGCGTTTCCTTTCACATTGATTGATAACATATGCGATTTTCCGCACTTGCGAAGCACATGGTTGGAACCCTTGAATTCGTTTGAGGATACTAATTTCGATATTTAACAAAATTATAATATTTTCAGATTTATTTATTAGCTTCTGGTAAAAAGTACGCCGTATACTTATATTTAGGGTCGATTCAGACGTTTGCATCGACTGCATTCGCATCAACGAAAACGACGAAAACAACGAGCAAACGACGAATGCGACAAGGACACCGGGAGAGCCACAGCTCATAACTGCTTGAGCAAGCTAGTTGTTGCGTTGCTTGGCATGTCGCGCAAGGCGAACAGTTGTCCCGGTGGCTTCGTCACGTGGACGATGTTCCATATTGAAAAAGGGCAAGTAGCAGCGCGTCTTGACTTTCATAAAGCATGATGGCCGCTACTCTAGATGACGACGAGTTCAGACTGCTCTGTAAAAAAGAATACCTACTTCTGCGGAAAAAAAACTGCTGCTCCTAGACGGAAGCCCGCGTAGATGGTGGGTCAGGCCGTGCTGGCAAAACAGAGCCAAAGAATCGGAGTTTTACTCATTGGTAAGTCGACTTGTGCATTTCTGCGAGCAGGTTTCTGGAATACTTTTTCTCTGCAGACCCTCTTTATGCTGCACAGGGACCCGGAGCAGTTTCGAAGATATTACCGGATAATGCCGAACGCCTTTGAAAGACTCCACGCTCGCCTGGAAACAAAGCTTACGAAGCAATATGACGTCAGAGAGCCCATTTCATCGCGGGTGCGGCTTGCTATCACTTTGAGGTAAAATGGTATTCTCTTAAACTGCACTGTCTGGAGTGAATACGAGGTGCAATTAAACTGGTTTATATGGCGAACTCATTACTAGTTTCTCGGCTTCCATACATTAATGTACACAGCAATGTTTTGTTTTTATTCAGGTACCTGTCATCGGCAACGTCAATGCAGGATCTTGCACTGCAATTCAAGGTTGGAGTGTCAACAGTGGCACCCATTGTGCATGAGAGATGTCCGCATATATGAAAGGTGCTTCGCCCAAAACACATGAAGGTAAGCAAAGGAATCTGATTTCGTTTTTGGTAACTTGTGGAAAAGAGGACAGTTTCACATGGAGCGATTTTAATTGCGATTTTGCAGTTGCGACGGCGTTGTTGCGGCAAACAGGCAGGTTCAATGCGATTATGAAATAATCGGAGCCGCGTCAATTGTCAAACATCTTTCGTGACGTCACCAGCGCCGCTGCGACGGCTCAAAAAGACAGCCAATAAAAACGCGCCTCATCCAAAACCAACCGTATCCTTAGTGTCGCATGCATGCTGTGAAAGAGTCGCTGGCGTCTCGTAATGAAAAAAACACTTCAAAATGGAGGTGGTATTCCGGTCGTGTGGTATTCAGGGGGGCCATAGCTTGCGCCGGTTGCTGATGAGAGCGCGTGCTGTTAGTGAATTTGCACAACGCTTCTGCAACGTACATTTCACACCGTCAAGATTGTTTATCTTTGCCAGCAGTACGTAGCAGTTCTTTTTTAGCTCTAGCTGCGAATAATGCGCGCCAATACGGCGTCCACTAAATACCGCCTTTAAAGATTTAGATCATTACGAACAAGACTCACAGTGGTGGTGTTGGGAAATTGATGAATTCAAGTTCCCCCCCCCCCCCCCCCTTTGCCCCGGTGTACTTTTTCTACACACGACCAAACCACGCAATCATCCAGAATTCTAAATCAGGGGGTGTTGCAATTATTCCGGGGGTGGGGGGCTGTTGGGAGGGGGTGGCCTAAGGTCTAGATGCATTGGTCAAGAAATTCTGGGGGGGGTGTCGCCCCCAACCTGGAGATAAATAGGGGGGTGTTGGAAGGGGCTGGCTTTAGGTTTATATACATTGCTTAAGACATTCGGGGGGGGGGGGGGGAGGGGGTCACACCCCACCTGGAGATAATTATGGGAGTCGGGTGTACAAATCACTGCAGCAAACTCAGTCCTTTGCAGCTGCTCCTAACTATTCGCAGCCGAAATATCTAGATGAATCATGTTGAGAGCTGTACTGTCAAAAATGGTTTCTCAAAAAGTTTACACAACAGAGAGCCATTGATTTATGATTATAGGGACGAACTTGGGGGGAAGGGAGGGCTGCAGACCTGAGGATGTTGAGGGCCCCAATGCTATTACTGCGCCACCTTCGAAAGACGCGGTCACACATTACGCATCCTACGAATACAGTTTGCAGACAAATAGTAATTTGAGGCACCGCAGCATCCCTGCTTAGTATGTCGCATGGCAACCAATGAAAGAAGCAGCCTGGCACACGGCTTATGAAACACGGATGCGTCAGTGAGTCGCTTTCGATCGATGTCTGCAGACTGTTTTTTTTTTTTTTTGTATAAGCAGTCTGACACCGGCCTGACTTGGGCATAATATGATAGCTTACAAAAGTGATGAGTGCCTGGAGCTGGGCTAGTTGGTTAAACATGCTTCTGAAAGTTTCCAGCTGAACGTAGAAAAAACGGAGCGAGGGAGAAAACAAAAAACAAACAGACATACAGCTTTTCAGATTCAGTTACAAAAGTATTCGCAATTTTTAAGCGTCAACAAGTATTTGTCATACATGAGGAAGCATTAATTACCAGTATTACTATAGATGAAGTAAGATTACATGAACGGCTTTTAAATAACAACGTAAAACTATGTATGAACTTTGTGCTGTACTTCTAGCTCCCATCAAGAATCACAGACTAAGGGATATTGCCGAGAGCTTTGAGACAGGGCGGAATTTTCCTAATTGTGTAGGGAACGTTGACGGAAAACACGTACATATCGAAGCACTTGCCGATTCTGGAAGCCTGTACTACAACTACAAGGTGCTGTATATGGGTCTACAAATTTACTTCAACACATATCAAGTTTTGCAAGAGCCAATGAAGTGACGTAACATTCGGCTTTTCAGGGTAGCCTACTCTATAGTGCTGATGGCCGTCGTGGACAGCAAGCCGAGGGTTATGGCCACAGACGCTGGAGCGTATGGCCACCAAAGTGATTGTGGCGTCTTCAAGGCATCAAGGATAGGACAGTGCCTCAGTCAAGCTGCCTTGAATTGTCCACCACCAAATCTGCTGCCATCTTCCCATGTTATCGCCGCGTCCGTCTTCGTTGGAGACGAGGCATTTCAACTGAGGTCGGACTTTCTGAGGCCCTGTCCTGGTTGATACCTCAGCGATTATCTAAAAATATTAAACTATCGACTGTGTAGAGCGAGGTAACCTTTAGAATTGTTGCACTTGAATTATAATAACAAAAATCACAGTGTTGCCTTTGTCCCATTTCCAGAAGGGGCGTCGAGAACGCATTCGAAATTTTGGCTACTAGATTTTGCATCTTCCGCAGGCCAATCGACCTCCTCCCAGATCGCGCCACTGGAGTCGTCCGCGCAGCTTGTGTGCTGCACAACTACCTACAAGACGACAAGTTGCACATGCTAAATGCCTATGTTGATTGAAGTCGACCACTTCGGCAACATCGTTGATGGCCAGTGGCGCAAGGACGTCTCTCAACAGACAAACGCGTTGCTCCACCAACCGAGGCTGAGATCGCAGCACGTCGACCAATCTGCCCGAAAATGCAAAACAGTGGCCACCGCAGTGAGAGACCTGTATTGCAGGTACTTTGTAAAGGAAGCTGCATTGTCATGGCAAAGGAACCGCGCTGGACTGAAATCCTAAGTAGTGTCAGCGGTATGGTGACAAATCACGAAGTTTTCAAGTTTTTGTGTGTGAGGATCGTCTGACCTATTTCCAGTGGAGCAGGGAGCTGAGGCCACCATTACAACAATATTCTGCCGCTGCGAGTTAGCTACCTTTGAACGGGCGCTCTGGTGAGAGACGGCTTCCGTGTGAGGCCCACTAGGACTTTCAACAGAGAAAGTGAAACATCTGTATTGTACCAATACCGGTGCTACTGGAGGGGGATGAAATTAGGGAGTTTCCCTGTTCATGTACGCTCTTAATGTGCTTAACTAGGAGTGGACGTAATGTATACTCTGCCGCCCGTGTAGGAGTGACACAGTCCTCTCAGATCCTTGGTTGGATAAGTGCACTCTCAAGAAAAAAGGGTGTCAAAAGGTGTATTCTTACACCCTTTGTCCTATATAATACACCCCAGAATTTCAATTCGATGTACAGTGCCCTACAGTCGAACCGAGGGCCCGAAATTTTACGAGAAGCTTGATAGCCGTGTGGTACAACATTTTAAATAGCTAAAGTACGTATCAAAGACCACAGAGAGAAAACACCGAGTTTTTACAGTAGGGCCAAGAAAACCCGGATTATTTTTTTCGTGTTCAGTAAAACATACATTAGCTATTTTAATAAGTTGTACCACACGGCTATCAAGCCCCTCGTAAAATTTCGGGCCGTCTGTTGGACTGTAGGGCGCTGTATGTCGAATTGAAATTTGGGGGTGTATTATATGGGACAAAGGGTGTAAGAATACTCCTTTTTACACCCTTTTTTCTTGAGAGTGTGGGACGAGCGTTTTCAGTGCACGTTCTGCAAGATCCTGAACTGAGGCGCAGACCTTAAAGGGAAGCCGGAACACTTCTTTAAAAAAAATGAGATAGAGCTTGATTCTAGCGTAGCTTTATCCCGTGGATATGAATATCGCGTTCGTTTTCCTCGAAGATGTAACTAAACGCGAAAAAACACGAAAAACACCCGACCCGTCGTGGCTTCATAAGAGGGCCGCAAACCTTGTGTCGCTCGAGGGCCGCGCATGCAATCCCTAGCTTGCCAGGTGTATTCCCCCGTACTGGCACAAGTGTTAACATATTTGTCTGCCTTCTTAAAAAAATAGCAAGAGTACGCGTGCATAGCTTTGGTGGACGCTGCTGGAAGGAAGATTCCGAAAACTCCTTTTGTGGCGACACGCTCCTGGAAGGAGGGCCTTCGGTGGTACTTTGAAAATGATTTTCTGCAACCCCCATGCACCAAATTATAAAAGAAATAATTTCGATATTCGAGATGCTGGAGGTAGTGTAGTGTTGAAAGGGAGTGTGTTTGTACACGCCGAAGAAGCGTAGCATCTGCCCTCTCTGCAGTGTGGGGTGGGCTATAGGGGGTTATGTGGATACGACGAAACTATAACAGAAGGCACGGCGAGTTTCCTTCTCGTCGTGCCTTGCGTTGTAGCTTCCGGGTCACGTAGGAGTCGATTTCGTCCGCCCATTGACAAGGGGTACTCGGATCGTCGGCGGCGTGCGTAGATGAGTGGGCGGCCTTGCAACACTGGCGCACAACGCAAATATTTGCCTTTTGGCGCCGCTGCACCCCATGACTCCAGCAACATGTTATGTTCCTCTTTATTCATATTTGATGTCTGCCAAAAAGGTGAGCCTGTACTTGATTCTTTTTCTTTTGTAATTGCATCTTTTTTGTCTTTTGTTAGTTGTTATCTTTCAACATTTAAAGGGAGCAATAAAAAATTTATTCCTGGATCACCCCTGCCTCATATTATCTCTCTAGTTCATTTCCACCCCGGACCTGTTGCCTGCAAATCAGTCAACTTTTTTTTGTAGAAAATGGGTTGTGGGTCTTTGCCTCTTTTACGGACAAACTGGCGGACACTTTTTGTGGCAGGTATAGCCCAAAGTAGATCGACAGAGTACTGGCTGATTCCCCACAGGGTGAGGTGCTATTTTACTGTTTTCGTTTAACCTACGCTGCCAAATCGGGTCTTTGCTTAACACAGAATGCGTTTTATCGGCCGACTTTCATGAAATGAACGACACGCTGGACGTGCAAAACACATTCTGTACTTCCTCAGCGTAGGTCAGCATGAACAAGCTAACGCAAATGTTTAGCTTTTCTTTTAATTCAAAATAATATTAGCGACTGCGAACAGGACAAAAACACTGAAGATAAAGGAAACGACATAAATAAAAATACCACAGGGTTTGAGATGCAAAAAAAAGCCAAAACAATCATGTTGGTGAAATAGTCGCAAACTATGCACGAAACCAAATTGCTACAGGATTCCTATGACAAATGTCACGCGTGGCATATGTGACATTTGCGTAGGGGACTCATTGAATAGTAGAAAGACCCTTTCTTGAAATCTGTTTGGGTATCCGACATGAAGGTCCGTCCAGAAACCGAGAATCGCTGATCGGCACCTTGTAATTAAAGCCATTTTACACGCGTGTCGCTCGCGTAGCACGCGTCCAGCGCGTTTACATATCAATAGTTGTTGTCACTATACGTAAAAATGTGAAGCTCGATTTTTATCAAATGGTTTTAATAACAAGGTGCTGTTCAGCGTTTCTCGGTTTCTAGACAGACCCTCGCGTCATCTGCAAACAGATTTGAAGAAAGGATCTTCCTACTATGCCACGAGTTCCTTACGCAAAGTGATCGAACAGAAGCGTCAATTGTTATCGCCTGCAATTTTACAAAGGAAGCAATCACAACCCTCGCGTGGTACGCAAACGCCAGTTCGTTTTAATGCCGAACTGAAGCTCCCATCCCCCGGCAAAAAATACTCACATGGAAGAAGCACATCCGCCGCCCCACCAACGCAGCGAATTTTGAAGACGACGACGTAGGTGACGCATTTTTTGTATTTTTGATTCCCACGTTACTATGACCACCGTGACGTCTTTCACGAGCCGCGTTTGATTGGCTGTCCGTACCCTTCGCAAGAGCGGCCGTTCGCAAGGAAAGTACGGCAAAATACGGAGTTGCGAATTAGTCGAATTCGCACCGCAACTGCGTTGTGCCGCAAGAACGGCGTCGCAATTGCGAAATCGCAGGCAAAGTCGCACCATGTGAATCAGGCATTACAGGGGTATAACCGTGGTTAGAAGTTAACCGCATTTCCCTACAAGGGGGAATTTTAGGTCACGTGACCGGCAGGGTAAGGACGGCGGGGAAACATGGCGGTGCCCCGGTGAGTGGGCGCCGCTCGCTTTGAAACTGATACGTCGCAGTGGCTGCACTATCGGGAGCGTTAGTCAGCAATGAATGGTGCAGGAGGCTTTCGCTTTGCCTCACCTCACTTAAAACGCAAAATATGAGCCATGACCTCGCCGGAATTTTTGGATATTCTTTCGATTCTGGCCATTCGTAAGCCTAAATGAACGCGTTACTTGTCGGCATGGCAACGTCGTTCGAAAGTGCATTGCCTTGACTCAATCGGCCGGGTATTGATAGCACACAAAAGCAGACAGCGTCCCCATAGACCTTTTGCTAAATTTCCCAAGCACCGAGGTGCATGCTACGAGTATCGCTGCACGTGCTGGCGTCTATGGTTTTAAAGCAAAAAGCCTAAAACAAATTTTGCCGTGCTCGCGCGTGCTTGAATTATTTATTGTGATTAGTTACTTTAAATCTTTTATAAGTGGAAGGCCAGCGCGCGCGGATCATAGAACTACACTTCCAGCGTTCTCCTCAATGTTCGGGTAAATTACAAATAGGTCGATTTTCACTGGAGCCGAATTACAGATTTTTCAATTCATGACGGCTTCGTCGTCCTCTTTCGAACTTGGAAGGAAATTTAACGAGGCTTGTCTTCACTTCAGACAGCCAGATATTTGGAAATTTTCCAAACAAGGGTTAATTTAGTTTTACATCACCGGTTATTTGTACCACGAGCAATAAAAATTGTTTCTTAAGCTCAAATGTATGCCGAGCTGCGTCGCGAAAATCCGGTAGCGCGCATTTTTGAGTCCCCTCATTTCGGGAACCATTCCACGGAAGCCACTTGTATTCGCTGCAGCCAGTAGGTGACACCAGCTACCACCCCACAATAAAACATGGAGCTATCGCTCATCCAGCCCTCGTCAAACTTGGCTAGGTCTTTGTAGGTACCTAGTAGGGAAGGGCGGTTAACTTTTAACCGTGGTTAAAGTTAACCGGCTTCGAGCAAACCGGCCCTGGTGATACTGGTCATGGTGGTTGATCTGGTTATACTGGTCAAGACGGTTGATCTGGGTTATCGCTCCAGCATGCCCAGTTTGGTATGCTGGTCATGACGGTTGATCTGGTGATACTAGTCATGCTGGTTGATCTGGTTATACTGGTCATGGTGGTTGATCTGGGTTATCGCCCCAGCATGCCCAGTTTGGCATGCTGGTCATGATGGTTGATCTAGTCCCAGCTTCAAGCTAGGTTATTGCCCCAGCATGCCCAGTGTGACATGGTGGCCATAGTGGTTAAACTGGTCATGCTGGTGGACTTCCTAACCAGTTTAACGTGTTTAAATTAATATACAGGATAAACAAGCCAAGCTCTTCAGAAAAGCCAACTCGGCATCCAATTTATTGTTTTCGTACTTCTGGCCTGCTCAAATGAGCTGAGATGCTACATATCCTCGGCGCTGAGACAGTACTAGCCGACGCCCAGGGCCCGTTTTCTCGAACGCGAACCGGGGTTTAAAGTTAACTATTGTCCCTAGAAGGGGGAATTCCAGGTCACGTGACTGGGAGAGCAGGGGCGCCGAGGGAGGAGCAGTACCTAGAAGCAAAATGTCCGCGGCGTCGCTTAGTGAGGGCTAATAGTTCTGCTTGGTTCCGCTGAACATTCATTTCGATCTGGCTGTTATATTAATGACTCACCATTAACCTATTAGCACGTCAAGCAAAGCGATAGTTCAGAGGGACTACTAAACTAACCGACGGCAGCATTCCGCGAACGCATCACTCTTCAGCAGTCCGGGATCCAAGACATATGACCGTACATAAGCCTTGCAAGTGGTTTTATGGTGAGTAAGAAAATGTTTTGCGAACGAGTGTTGGTACATATTTATACTAAGACGTTTAATTTGTTACACTATGCACGCCAACTCGTGAACAGCGATTACTTTGCGGAGGAAAGGGGTTATCCTCAATAAAGTCTTCGTTCGGGGTGAACAGCTGAGACATTCTACTGTTTTTTTGTTCACAGTGCGCCGACAGTATGCCGACAGCATGCCGACAGCATTGAGGTTTCTACATATACCCGGTGGCCAGCAATTCAACGGTGACGAGGAGCTTAGCTTCTCGTCACCGGTGAATCGGTTGGGCAAACGGAAGAGAGGGCAAACAGTTGAGATCAGCAGGAATCGCAGAAACGTGCGTCGCAAGGAACGAAAACGAGACTACAGCACCGGCGTTGCCAGACTGGAAGAAACGCGGGAAAGTTATGCGTTGTTTATGGCGAAACATATTGAAGGAAATGTTTCTTACATTTTCGAATATTCGTCGATAAACTCTAGCATAGTAGCTAAACTTTCTTCGTACCATCGGAAGCAAATAAATTGGTCTTCAAGTACAACATTACTATATTTTGACTTCAAATACCATACTAGATCGATGACAACCAGCGGAAAAAGAGGATAAACAAAATGACTGGCTTGTTTCATCGATGAATGGTGCATCTTATTGCCCAATCAAAAATAGTTATTGTTGTTCTATATCCAGCCGTTTATTACAGTACCTAGGTACTTTTCCCTTCCTAGGCACCGTGGTTTACCAAAATGGGTTTACCATCGCTTCGAGAAAACCGGCCCAGATGGTTCTCGGTGCAAATCTAACAATGATAATAAAACCAGATTGCGTATCTCTGAACACGAAAAATACTAGACACACGCCAAAAACAGGCAATAGCAAAAGAAAATACTACACGCATGAGAGAAGCGCACCTGGGTCCCGCCAGTGGTGGGGGTGAAGCGGCCTCTTGTGTGGTCGGCAGAGGCGAGGAATTCTGTGTGGCTTGGATGGCATTGGCGATACTTCTCGTCCCCACCGTCATTCACGAGCACACACATGTTCGAAGACACGAAGCGATGCCTCAGTCGGGACGTGCGACCTCTTCCCGCACTGAATGGACTGCCGCTCCCTATTGTCCTTCCTCTGCTCTATTGTCCTTCCTCTGGTGGGCGACCAGCGCCACCACTTGAGCTTGTGTATGCTGCGAGAACCGTTTGTCGCTTCCCGTTGTCAAATGTCATGTCGCTTCCCTAAAACTGCCTCAGGCGCTGTGCTCTTTCGTTCCGATGTTGGATGTGTCAGCCATGACTTGTTCTGTCTGAGGACAGCCTCGTCTGCGTCCCCTACTTCCTGCGCCATTTCGTTCTCGAGCTCGGGTACCGGATGAGACCGTTGACCATCACGGGGAAGCCGGAAAGAAGGATAGGCGTAAGTCTTAAGAGCGAGGGTGTTTCCGGCACGTAAAAAGGGGCATAAGACTTAAAGCGTGAGAGATAAGACGTGCAAAAGGAAGGGGAAAGAAAAATAAGCGACGTTTCAGGCGAACACCCTTCGTCAGACTATACGAAGCTGAGGGGAGCCAAGGAGAAGAACGCGAGGGTCGTCGCTACACAATGCTCAAAGATAAAGACAAAAACAAATGAAAAGGGCGCAGCAGCAAACGCAAAAAGTGGTATGTTTTTTTTTTTGTTTTTTTTTTTTTAAATTTAAACGCCCGTTTAGAGCGCGTGTCTTCCATAGCTATTCGCGCAGGATGATCAGAAACGGACCGGACTCTCATGGAATACATAACGCCCAATGAAAATCTTCTCTTCTGCAGAGACAGCTCGTTGGCCTCTGCATGCAGACTTGGCACAGGAGGCGTGCGAAAGGAACCCTCGCCAATCGCAACCCAAGATGGTGAATAGGGTCAAGCATTTTTAGATTGAAACAATTAGCTGAACCGTAA
Source organism: Ixodes scapularis (assembly GCF_016920785.2). Taxonomy (NCBI): domain Eukaryota; kingdom Metazoa; phylum Arthropoda; class Arachnida; order Ixodida; family Ixodidae; genus Ixodes; species Ixodes scapularis. The sequence goes on along the minus strand of NW_024610038.1, from coordinate 52,969 downwards.
ACAATACTGCAATAGTTCAGTCGTGATCGAAATATCGAGCGATATATCCTCAAAAGGCCCGTCCGGTGAGAACCACAGAATCGGTGTATTCTACTTTTAAGAATATTAAGTGATTTGGAAGCTTTTAATCGGTGCGCTATTCACCCAGAGTTAATCGATCTATAAACACACCTTCAGAATGCGAAATACATTGAGAACTTTTGGGATTAGGCATGCTAACATTTTTTGTCCAGTGTGTAACCGACACGTTGGTAAGTGCAAGTAGTCAGGATTACGCATTCGGTATTCTACGATTTGTTGTTGTAAGCCAGACAATTCTACCAGGAACGAAATGTTATAAAGAAATTCTGTTCTAAGTTCAGTGGATAGCCTATAGTTATAAAGATTGCGAATACTGAGAATATTACAAGTCTTAAACAGGTTTTCCCAGTGCGAAAGATAAGGTATGTTCGTGATTATTCGCACCATTCTTTTTTGAAGCAGATGTACTTTGTCAAGATTAGTTGCAGTGGTAGTACGCCAAACCAACGAACCATAATTTAAATTGTTACAAAATAATGATTTGTATAATATTATTTTAAGAGATGTAGGGAGTATATACCGATCCCGACATATAATGCCCACATTTTTTGACAATTTTCTATTTAAATATCCAAAGAGAGCCGTATAGCATAGTCTCGGAGCAGACATGTGAGTGCGCAGCAGGAGGCTCTCCGACGCTTCTTAGCATCTCCTGACTGGGGTCGCGCCAGCCTCCCCAACGAAGGCAGCAGCTCGATTCATTGCAGACTCCTCCAATGTGGTCGAAGCAATGACACTTGAGGTAGCGCAGGAACCTGTATGCGGACACGTTCTTACAGAAACCGTGACGTCAGCGTTTCTCGGATGCGATATTCTGCACGCAGGCTAAAACGGCCGGGAATATGACCACACTATTAGGAGCGACTGAATATTCCAAGTCGCCCATTTTGTTGCAGTATCGTTGCTTTCTTTTTGGAGCGTACCTTCCGAGGTGGTTGTTGGTGTTTGCTTTTTAGAGTCACTTATCTACGTCTTCTGTGTTTTCGGTATATACCTATAGACCTTTTCTGTGTACTCTCGTCCCCAGCCACCTGATAAGGGTATCCGGTATAGGCGACGCAAAAATAATCCAACGTTTCAACCTGCAAATAGTAAGAAAATAGAGGGGAGGTAAAACGAGAAAGTGTAATGGTTACGCCTATATGGCTTGGCAAAGGCGTAACAATGTTTTCGCCCATACTGGAAGTGACGACAATTCAAGATGGCGGCGCACTTGCAAAAAAGGTCTATAGACCGCGCAAAGTAACCGCCCAAAAAATCCGAAGGGAAGCTGTCTTCGCCTTAGCTTTTATTTTTTTCTTGTTTCGGCAACGAAGAAACGTTACTTTTGAGAGGAGCTAGTAACGCACTTTCGTTGCTTTTCGATCAAGTAACGAGTGACAGTGTTTAGTCACTTCCTTAGGGAAAAGTGACCAACCCGAGTAACCAGCGTAGCTCTGACCTCGGCTCGCACGCGTAGTTTGCACGACGAGAAAATACTAGATAAATCACAAAAAGATGTGTACAAAGTGTGCCAGTATGCCCACAGGTTTCCCTGAATGAATGCAGTAGGAGGCGACTAATTATCACCGACTACAAATATTGGAAGCGAATAAGTACCGCTTCATAAAAACGAATCATTAATCGTAACGAGAAAATAACGCCTCCCTTTTGAACATACTTTTTACTATTTGAGAGGGGAGTGAGTAACGACAGAGCACGTAGATAAGTATGCTGAATGGTGTTTCAAGTTTCTTTTTCGGATTTACTTTTGCAGTTTAAAAACGGGTGAGGTGCCACTAGACTGGAAAGTAGCTAAGGTAGTGCCCATGTATAAGAGTGGCGAGAAAAAGAGTGTTTGCGACTATGGACCAGTTTCGCTCTTAAGTACGTGTAGCGAAGTTCTCGAACATTTTTTTTTTCAAGCATATTATGACTTTCCTAGAATCAGAAACGTTTTTAGTTGATGAACAGCAGGGGTTCCGACGAGGATACTCGACAGTGACTCGACTTCTTCACACGATCCACAACTTGACGCAGAGAACTCCACGCAGTTGACTTATCAAATGCGTGGACGTTCTCATCGACTCTGTGGCGCCTAGGGCATGTGGATGGCTGTGTGTGCGAGAAGGGCTGCTGACGCGGACTGGGCGGGAGGAGGCGGCTTGACCTTCGGGACTGTGGATTTCGGGTGGGGGCACCGGGGGGGGGGGGGGGGGGGGGGGGGGGCTTGCCTTTTTAAACGAGTGTCTGAAAAATAAACGTTCAGCTGTGTTTGAGACGTTGTGCTGTGTTCGTCCCCTTCTGTGTTCCTGAGTCTCGGGTTTTATTACCATGTATCCGCAGTATAATGATATCCGTGATACAAGGCAGAAACATGAAAACTACTCCGTGAGTTTCGTTGCAAGAGAGATGTTTCTAAAGATTCATTTTTTCCTCGAACCGTGTGCGAGTGGAATGCGTTGCCCCACCGGCGTGACAGCTACTGTTTCTACTGCTTCGTTTGCTAGTACAATCGATGATCTTCTCTTTGTTGCCAATGAATAAGTTACCTGTTTGTTTTATTTCCATGCCTGTATGTACGCGCACTAGCATTCCCTGACGTTATCTTTCCACCACCATGCCTTGGCCGTCAAATGTTGGCCGTCAGTATTCTCAAATAAATAAATAAAATAAAAATTACTTTATTCCTGTGACGTGCCCGTGTCTGCCCGGAAAACAGTCCTTATGAAACAGTCCGTACGGAACTGTTTTTCCAAGGGGGGGGGGGGGGGGCACCACAATGTTTATTTTGTTTTCTTCCTTTATCGCGTATATGTTCCCTGCAGGTTGGAGGTTCCCATTCTCCCTATGCGGTTTTCTTCAAACTATGCGCCAGTACACGACGCCTACTTCTTTTTTTTTTTTTGACACAAAAGGTTTGCATTGAGAAAACCCCAATCCAAGGAAAGGAAAAAAAAAAACCCCGGAAACATGGAATTTTGCAAGTTATGAACGCAAAGTGTCACCCCGAGGTGTGCCATCAAGAGGCAGATACACTCGAAGAAATCTGCCAAAGTCAACTTTCCCGCCAAGCCCACGGGATAGCCAATCATTGCGATATCCTGAAGGACGTCGGCGAATGACAAAAATGTGATAAGACGTTTATCCATAAAATTCAGTCTGTGCAATGACATTGAGCGTGACGTGTCAAGCACTTACGTCAGGCACAATCTCACAGCGCATACTGTTTTTTTTTTGTTTTTTTTAGAGCAGCTTATTAACAGGATTGCCATTCGGCGACATCTTTCAATATGTCAGTATATCGCAGTGATTCGCTCCCCCGAGTGCTTTGCGAGAACAGGGCAACACTTTCCCAGCAATTTCATTCTTGCTGTGGGGTTGTTCCCTAGCTTTCCCTAGATCTTAAATGAAGTTTCTGGGGGAAACTACCCGGGAGTGGGGGTCTGTAGGTGCTTGGGCTCGCTTCAGACGGGGCAATCTTTCTAGCAATGCATTTGTTGGGCTGGCGTCTTGTTCCCTAGCTTTCCCTAGATGCTCGCGCTGCAACACGAAGTGCTGGGATCGAGTCCGGCCCCCGAAACGAACGAGCAACTCTGACAACTCGGAGACGTTTGAAGCGGCAGCAGCCAGTCAGAGAAGCGATATTTTCGCTCGACGCCCCCGTTGGCGGTGATGATGACAACTAAAGACTCGGTTCTGGTTTGAAATTTATCGTTTTTGGGAACAAATCATTTCGGAAAAATTAATTACTACTCTCAACGCTACTGAAGGATATCAAAACAGGTTTATAACGCGTAACTATGTGTCGATATAGTACGAGAAAATTAAAATTTAGCGATGATGAGATATCGCTGCAATAGACAACTTCCATAAACCCCTGCATGCTGTACGGCGCGCATTACACTCTGGGAACTAGTTGGCCAGGGAGGAGGGTACCATGGTTTCGTTTTCGATCACGTCGACACGAGATTATACACAGAGCGTATCTCATGTTTTCTGGTCCCGAGAGCGTCATTTTTGGTCTTTAAACTAACCTAAATGGCCAGACCTCGAAGCTTTAGCGCAAGCCCGAATCGTGTAGCTTGTCTTAACACATGCTTGTAAATTTGTACTCGCGCCTTTCTGTTAGCGTTTCGAGGTATGTGAACGAGCCAGTGCTGGGAATCTCAAGGCAGCGAAGCTCGGCGAGCCATGTTGCCAATGTTGCGACGTCAAGTTGCTAGGAGAAATTGGTTCGTCTGCAGCACTCTTTTTCTTTTTGCGCATTATTGGTTTAACAGGTAACAATAAAACGCACCAAGACGACGAGCGTCGTAACATTTTTTAAGCTGCTTGATTGTCCCTATCCTATCGCAGCGTCAGCATGCATTCGGACTTAAAGTGAGACGGAGCATAAGGCCGATTTCATCCTGTATTCGGGTGAACTACGACTGATTACGATGAATTCAGTCGAAACTCAACGCAGAAAGTCAAAATCCCTAACTAAGACACACTACAGAGATGTGTGTGCAGCAATTGGGCGAAATTGCCATCTTAATGTGTGTACAGCGTTCAGAAAAAGTTACCTTTGTTTTGGTTACTCGTAATGTACCCTGCCGTGATGCGGGTATCTCACTGCGCTGGCCCTCAGCTTGGCGATTACCCAAAGAGTGGAATAGGCCAAGGATATGGCCGCAGTCAGATGACGGTATTGTCGGATATCCGAGAATATCCGCGGATAAGATGCAACCGAAACCGAAACTAACATGCCACTTTACTGCTCCGCCATCTTTACGTCAGATGTTGTAGAAGCATCAGCACGTGGGCAGCTTGGGCCTGTTTCGTCCGGTGTCAGAAGCAGTCAAGAAGCCATCGCGAGCGTCCCTGGGAAATAACGAACTACGATTCATCAAGCTTGTCTAACTCAAGCAATGGTCCGGAACTGTCTTAAGATTTTCAGCACGCGATTTCAGACGATTCGCAAGTTCGTATTCGATCTGCCAACATCGCCTTTTAGGGGACCTCCCCTGGGGTCTCCCGGAAGTCTACATGTCGGCGGATTCGCAATACGCCGGCATGTAGACCCAGATGGCGCGTCGAAGCGGAAGGGCCTGGAATATTTTATTTGTTAGCAAGGTTGGAACTGCTTTCTGGCATGACGCGAACTCTAGGACTCAGCGTTCGTGCCAGACTGCTCGGCCCCACTTCAGTCGCAGAGACTTCTTGGTCGGAAACCGATAAGATGTCACTCTCTCGTATTTCTTCGTGGCGTTAGTGTAGCCCCCAGCTCATCACCGATTCCCCCCACCCCCCATCGCATGCCGCGAAAAGCCTAAACCAGACGCAATCCGAAGAACCACACGCGCTCACCGTCACTGCAACGCACATCGCCGTGGAGAATGGAGCGTCGTCTCTCTCGGACACAACATTTGACGTCACGACCGCCCCTGCTCGCTGTCGCCAGTAGAGCGGCAGCAAGTGATTCGGAGCTGTACACATACTCACGGGTGGACATTGAGGAAGTGGTGAAAATTTTATAGAAACCAATGAACATCAATATTTCGCCGGAGCTCCCCTTTAACGGCCCCAAAAACAAAACAACAAAAAAACGATTTTTTTTAAAAAGTCTGGTTGGGACACGCGTGTCAAAAAATAAATTTTACGCGAAATTTTTTCAAACGATATTGACGGCGAGAGATTTATTTGAAATTTTGCGCGCGAAGTCCATGACGTCACGGGTCATTCCGAAATGACCATCTCGGTCGTGAAGGCGAAGCGGATCCACCTCTCCTCCACGCGTCCGGAACACCGAGAGGGAACAAGGTGAAAGGAGGTGGCTGCTGACTAATGGTGAATTCGGGTGGTCGCCTCCTCTCCTCTGACCTCGATTCAGCAGAGCGCCCCCTCCTCGCCGCCAGAGCTACTCGGGATCCTTTTCAGCCGATCACAACTGCTGGGTTGAGAGCGCTCTGACACTCTCAGACCAGTCACGGAATTAATATTTCTCGACATTGGTAATGTATTAAAAACAACACGATCTTACATCGTACGGTGGACGATTGAGCAAAATTTACGCTCGCAACGTGATGAAATAACTGTTGTGACGTAAATTGTTTTACGCATAGGCATGTTAAAATAAAAGAAGAAAACAGCAGTATGCGAATTGATTTTTGCAGAACGGAACGAAAGCCAACGCTTGGAAAGAGTTGTCAACTCATCGCGTTTTCGTCAGTGAACGCGCTGCGATAGTGGTCATGCGTACAACAGAACAGGCAAATATAAAATGGTTAATAAACCACATTTTTCTCACGGCGAAATATTGTGTAAGCATCGCAATGTGACACAAATCACAGTGCATTCTATTCGGCTCTCCCTTTATTTTACAACACAAACCTTTGATCGCACTTTTACCAAACCTGAAAATTTCTTGAAGCGACCACAAAACCCGGTAAAACAGCGGCGAGCTCCGCGAGCTGTTTCTTCGCCGGTTAGGCTTAGCGGATTCACCGCCGTGAGATGAACGATCTCGTAAAAGCGTTGGGGATATTTCACACGTCGACTTTTCCTGGTACGATCGCAAAAAAATGTCGTCCCGCCCGTCGTAATCCTCGCACCGTCGAATTCACAAGCACTTTGTAGAACCACATATCAATCGCCGTCACGCCGTACCCCGCACACCAACACAGACCACTGCCGGCCTGGCCCGGCGGCCCGGCCATCGTCAACAAAACCACGTGATCCCCGTCCAGCTACCACGTGACGCCTGCGCCGCTCCGCACTCCGACGGCTACCGACGGAGTGCCAGAAAGCGCTCTGAGAGGGAGAGGCGCCCTCGGAATGAACCACCCGATTAGGCCACAGCACTCTCTTTCAACCACCTGATCACGCGCGCTCTGGAAAGAGCGCTCGAGAGCGCGCGGAAAGAACCACGCGAATTCGCCATAAATCTCGTCTCGCGGTTTAGTCAGCAGTCGTTTAGTCGGCATGACTCTTCATTGGGCACAAACGACAGCAAACACGGGATAAAGACCAGTTCAGAATGGGCGCCACTTAGCGCTGCCATACTGCGAAACGGCCAAACCGCAAGGCAAAGCTTCTCGCCGAAGGCCTTCGGAACGCTCGGAGTCGGTCAGATCCTGTCCATACGACCGCAGCGCCGCCGCGTACATCCGGGACCTTTCTGTGTCGGCGCCTAATCCCACTACTGCTTTCTAGTATGCGCTGTCTTTTCCACCGCTTGGTGGCGGGTATGTCGACGGGTCATTTTTTGTTTCTGTATTTTTTTAACTGCATTCGTTTCTTTTCTGATCTAAAATACTGAACAAAAACTACTTTTATAAATAATTGAAACGGTTCGCGCCACTTATATTTTGTATTTCGACTAAAAAGGAGCTTCTAGCGGTTCTGACCGGTAGTAAGCCCAGGACCAAAGACGTAATATTTTGCGCACTTTCGGTACCGCGGGTCGCCCTTGTTCTGTAGAGGAGGTTTCCGCGTCGTCCGGTAAAAATATGAGTCACTGATATTTAGTTACTCTCTCCGTTCCCGCTGGCTTGCCCGATCCCCAAAAGACATGGAAACCGCAAAAAAAGGTAGACGCTTAAATATGATTGCAGGGCCCCTTTAAAGGGTAACTGCAAAGAAAAAAAAGTTTTTTTTTAAATAGTCTAATTGGGACAAGCATGTCAAAAAACAATTTTTCCGCGAGAAAAAAACATTTTTTGCAGCAATATTTATTGCGTGAGACTCATTCTAGTTTGCAGCTATTTCGTCCGTTTTAAATCGCGCGCCACGAAGTTGTGATTATGTGACGTCAATCCCAAAAGGTTCTCATTGGCTAAGAGTTTGATTGACAGCTTAGATCTTGGTTGTTAAACCTTTGTTATATGTTGCAATTTCCTTTTGAGCGGCATATTTTTACGTTTAAAGAATAACCCATGTGTTAAGAGTTATTATTCTTTACAAAACGTTTACAAGACGGGCACTTCCGTTTGGATTCATACAAACAAAAGCTTCGCCATTCTTTCATGGCCGCCGAAGTCTCTGCTCCCGCCTGTCTCGCCTACCTCGACTAATCGTTTCGCCGAAGTGATCAATGTTTCGTCGTTTCGTGCTGACCCAGGTACTTCTTGAAGTGAAGTAGTGTGTGTTTAGCAGCTGTCGCAGGTGGTAGTGATAGGAAGCGACGCGGGGTTTTGGCTTTCATAGCGCGGTTCTTTAGTTTTCCTCTTTGCTTGCTTAGCGTGCTTTTTTTTTTTTTGTTGTTTGTTTTGCTTGTTTGCGCGTGCAAATGCTGACTTTTCGGAGATGTCAGATGCGTGATCCCGACAGTGAGCCTTCCAGCAGCCATGTCGCCCCGAAAGGAATGCTATTTGGCTAAAGGCAATCGGGCGTTCGCGTAGCGACCAACGTGTCTAGTTACGTTCTCGTCATATCGCTCTGGAGGCCGTCGAGATTCGCCCCGTGTGCACCTAACGTCCGCGACTAGACAGAAAATAAAAAAGCACTATGTCCACTACGTAAAAATGGTCTCAGTTCATGCATCTGTAGGCAGGTACGAAATCGTGCCCAAATTTATTCACACCGCACGATGCAACACGTCGCTGTGCAAACGCAGTCCAACACGAAGCATAAAAACGGCAGATTTAGGACAACAATTCGGAGTCCATTGTTCAATTAAAACGACGTAATTTTGTTGAAAACGCCCGCAGCTTTTCACTCACGGTATGCGTCGGGAAACTTCCACATTTTGAAACAGAACGAGGCAGATTTACTTTTAAAAACGCTCCCAGCGTCCTCCCGGACCAGTTTGACTGGATCAGCTGACGACGACGGGACTTAACTGGTTGAACGTCAACCCCACAACAACCAATTTGCGCTCCGTGATAGCACTGCATTACACACACCAGGAACGTTTCAGCTCTGTCGCATCGCCGTGTTGCACCAAACAGAACGACATCGCCGAAGTCAACGCAGCGCTGTCGTGAACCTTGGCTCGTGGTTGCGCACTCGTGGATTCTGTGACTCCCTTCGATTTCAAAGCGCGCACGACGATTACGAACGATACTTTCCGTCTTCCGGGAACATCACAGAGGCACATCGCCGGTCATGTCTTCGCTACATGTGCTCGCAAATCGCGTCAAACCAAAATAATACCGCGGCCTGGCGTAGTTGGCGTAGTTGCCAGATCTTGCCGGAAGTCGAGACGCTGCGTCGTTCAACTCCGCAACGCAAGGAGGGTGAGGGGCGGGGCGTACTCCTCTTCCGCGGGGGTCGAAAGAGCGGGAGTTTCAAATGTGGAGAGGTTCTGACTCTACTAAATTACGTCCTGTGGCGTAAATATTGATAAAAAAAATCATTTTTTTCGCGGAACATTTGTTTTGTGACATGCTTGTCCCAATTAGGCTGTTTAAAAAAAAACTTTTTTTTCTTTGCAGTTACCCTTTAAAGGGTAACTGCAAAGAAAAAAATATTTTTTTTTTAAACAGCCTAATTGGGACAAGCATGTCAAAAAACAATTTTTCCGCGAGAAAAAAAATTTGTACAGCAATATTTATTGCGTGAGACTGATTTTAGTTTGCGGCTATTTCGCCCGTTTTGAATCGCGCGCCAAGAAGTTGGGATTCCGTGACGTTTATCCCAATCGGCTCTCATTGGCTAAGAGTTTGATTGACAGCTTAGAACTTGGTTGTTAAACCTTTGTTATTTGTTGCAATTTTCTTTTGAGCGGCATATTTTTACGTTTGAAGAATAACCCATGTGATGAGAGTTATTATTCTTTACAAAAGGTTTACAAGACGGACACTTCCGTTTGGATTCATACCATAACAAACAAAAAGCTTCGCCATTCTTTCATTGCCGCCGAAGTCTCTGCTCCCGCCTGTCTCGCCTACCTCGACTAATCGTTTCGGCGAAGTGATCAGTGTTTCGTGCTCACCCAGGTGCTTGAGTGAGACTTCTTGAAGTGAAGCAGTGTGTGTTTAGCAGCTGTCGCAGGTGTTAGTGATAGGAAGCGACGCGGGGTTTTGGCTTTCATAGCGCGGTTCTTTCGTTTTCCTCTTTGCTTGCTTAGCGTGCTTTTTTTGTGTGTGTTTGTTTTGCTTGTTTGTGTGTGCAAATGCTGACTTTTCGGAGATGTCAGATGCGTGATCCCGACAGTGAGCCTTCCAGCAGCCATGTCGCCCCGAAAGGAATGCTATTTGGCTGGAGGCAATCGGGCGTTCGCGTAGCGACGAACGTGTCCAGTTACGTTCTCGGTCATATCGCTCTGGAGGCCATCGAGATTCGCACCGGGCGCAGAAAATAAAAAAAAGTACCATGTTCACTACGCAAGAAGTGGTCTCAGTTCACGCATATGTAGACAGGTACGAAATCTTGCCCAAATTTATTCACACCGCACGACGAGCGCAACACGTCGCTGTGCAAACGCAGTCCAACAACACGAAGCATAAAAACGGCAGATTTAGGAGAACAATTCGGAGTCCATTGTTCAATTAAAACGACGTAATTTATTTGAAAACGCCCGCAGCTTTTTACTCACGGTATGCGGCCGGAATCTTCCACATTTCGAAACAGAACGAAGGAAGATTTACTTTTAAAAACGCTCGATACGTCCTCCCGGCCCAGTTTTACTGGATCAGCTGACGACGACGGGACTGCACCCGGTTGTACATCAAACCCGCATAACACACATAGCACCGCATTACACACACCACGAACGTTTCAGCTCTTTGTCGCATCGCCGTGTTGCACCAAACAGAACGAGATCGCCGAAACCAACGCAGCGCTGTCGTGAACCTTGGCTTGTGGTTGCGCACTCGTGGATTCTGTGACTCCCTTCGCTTTCAAAGCACGCGCGACGATTACGAACGATACTTTCCGTCTTCCGGGAACATCACAGGGCCACTCCTCCGGTCACGTCTTCGCTACATGTGCTCGCAAACCGCGTCAAACCAAAACAATACCGCGGCCTGGCGTAGTTGCCAGATCTTGCCGGAAGTCGAGACGCTGCGTCGTTCAACTCCGCAACGCAAGGAGAGTGAGGGGCGAGGCGTACTCCTCTTCCGCGGGGGTCGAAAGAGCGGGAGTTTCAAATGTGGAGAGGTTCTGACTCTACTAAATTACGTCCTGTGGCGTAAATATTGATAAAAAAAAAACATTTTTTTTCCCGAAACATTTGTTTTGTGACATGCTTGTCCCAATTAGGCTGTTTAAAAAAAAACTTTTTTTTCTTTGCAGTTACCCTTTAAGGCCTGGCATATATTAAGTCGTTTTATGGTATACGGTCAAGGCGGCTCAAAGTCGTGACGATGCGCCCACGACGCCTTCGGCAGATTTTTTATTTCTTTGACGAGCACGTGAAAGAAAGCAAATAGGACGACCCCGTGACTCTAACTTTCCATAGAAATTGAGTTATTTAATAGGCATAAATGTAAGCTCGGGGAAATTTAGATCCGCAGAGAGAGAGCCACCATATGACTTGAAACCACCAGAAATCAAAAGAGACTGCAAAACGGACATTTCTTTTTCTTTAAACCGCTAATTTTAGCGGGAAAACCACTAAACTGGCAACACTGCTTGGACGCTATTGCCCGCCACCGGAGGGCGCCACGATACCTTCAAAGCTTCAGCGCAGGAGATCAATTGCGGCACAATATTTGTGCGTGATTGGTTTTGTTGGTTACAAAGAAACGCCTAAGAACGATTATCGCCGTGACGATGCACTTTCGGAGCTGCTTCATTGGCTCCATAGGGTCTTAGCGTAGTCTGTGGTGGGGCTCGAAGGGACTACACTGCCCTGCGTAATACGGGTTTATCTCGAAGACCACCCTGGGTCTCTCTTATGATAACAAAGACTTATCTATCCCTGCATAGTCTGCTCCTTTAGAAAGTGCACGCAGCGTAGAATAGAATGTTTTAGAGATGAATTGTGCTCTTGTTCCGAAAAGTACTAGAAGAACTAAACATGGTTGAATAAATAAATTATGCAAATGCAAACGTCGCTAAAAAAAAGGAATAAGAAAAAATAAGATATTATTAGACGCAGATTGTTTCTCGTATTTATTTTAAGGGCGGGAGAATGCTCCCCGAATCGAGTGTAACGGCAAGGTCTGCAGGTGCAGTCTTTGTCTCCTCTCGCCTGCTTCTAAAGCTACAATTGGCAAGAAAATTATCAAGGAACCGCCCGTTCTGAGGAACACGCCTACAACCTGGGATATAAATAAGCCACCAAACTTTCCACACCTCAGACTAGCAATCGCCTCTTGAAGATTCTTGAAGCAAGAAAGCCTTACGTAAGTTCTCCTAAAAAGTGCTACACTTTCGTATTAGATTTTATCGCAATGCCGCGCTGCTAGAGTCTGCAAGAGTTCAATGTGTGCTCGTGAAATGGAATTCACAATACCGTTCGTTTAAATAACGGACTGTTGTAGGTGGCAATTTTCGAGCTACGTTTCCATGCTTTAATTAAACATGAGGAACATACATAGAAAGGGGGGATGGACAACGAGGACTTCCACCGTTCCACTTTCTTCGTTGTCTTCGTTGTCCGTTCGCCCTTTCTATGTATCCTCCTCATGTTTAATTACTGTTACCGACACGCTCGTTTCGTTTCCAACGATAGACAAAAAAATAATTATGTTTCTCAATTAGGAACAGCGATTGGGTGCTCACGCACCATATCTTTTCAAGGGGTTCTCTCAGAAAACTGAGGAAATAAAAAGGCAATCGATGTCAATGAACTGAATGTAAGTGCGCAAAAGAGCTGGAATATATTTGGTCATGATAAAAAAACCGGCATTGCAAGTAAAAGTGCCGACACAAACTTCAGACATTTCAATCTTGTATTCAAATGAGCTGTTGGGCTATTTCTATCTTGGTATTGTTTTTTACCTGCTTTCTCGAGTGTTTTGTTCAGACATGTATGTGACGGGTTACTAGGAACGAATGGCTTCTACCTAGTTACTTTTTTCGGTAACGAGTAAGATATTTAGTTACTTTTGTAAAAGAGGAACGAGTTACGTACTTAGTTACTTTCAAGACCAAGTAAGAAGGAACAGCATTTCTTTACTTTTGAGGAGCAACGTGTAGAAGAACGTTTCAACAGCCTCGTTTTAATTATAACCTGAGTAGGCTTCTATCTTGACAAATGCAGGCAGGCAACCCGAAAAAGAACCAAACAGTATGAGGGTATAGCAACGATTATAGCTGAACACGTCAGTCTCACTCTATAGCTGGGAATGTTCATCACCCAGTGAACACAAAAGGTTGGTTGGTTAAACCTTCTCGAATCGTGTGCAGACCGAATGTAATCCCGGAAGTTGTCAAAGCGGAAAGGCACCAAACCCAAAGTCAACTTCGAACTTTAGAAGCAGAGGGAACAGAAGAGAGAGGAGAATCCCAGATTCATCAGCCCTTTCTGAAGCACAACACTGCCCTTCCTTCGAGCGCGTCAGTAGAACCTCGCTACAGCGTCGCCGGAGATCTTTCGTTAAGGGAGCGGGGAAACAACGGAGGAAAACTTCGGGACGCAGCTGCTTAAGTGCAACGACTACTAAATATAAAACAATGAACCATGAAAGCAGTTATGTATTTCGTCGTCAAAGCAATGAGAAAAGCAACTCGCTACTTTTGAAACTAAGTAACGCCTTCCTTTTGAGAACCGGTAATGAGGAACGTATTTAGGCCCTTTTTGGGGGTAACGGGTAATGTTCGATATTTTCATGTTGAACCTATGTTACAGTTTGCTGCTTGAAAAAACAAACAAAAATATTTACTGGAGTGATTTGTCAAAACATTGGAACATACATGTTTCAAGCGAGATTTTGTTCGCTGTTTATTTTGCTAGTGCCATCTTAATATTTCTTTGGTTTCTTTCTGGCTTCAAAAGAATGATGAATTCAATATTGCGGTTGACGTTCACAAAAATCTCCTTCGTAAAATATTAGAAAAATGTTTCGGTCTTTTCCTGCCTTGTTTCTCTTTTTAAAAGAGGGTGCTATCGCATGGTATCAGAATATCAGAATATCACAATATCAACTTTACTAGTCCGCCATCTTGCCTTGACGTCAGATGTTGTGTAAACATTAGCACATAAGGGAAGCTTGAGCCTGTCTCGCCAAGCGTCAGAAGCCGTCGCGGTCGTCCGTGGAAAACAATGAACCAAGCTTCGTCAAGCTTTTCTGAGCCAAGGAATGACCAACTAATGTTTCCAGTTCAACACGGGATTTTAAACTATTCGCCGTTCGCATTTGATCCGCCTTCATCCCCTCCACATGTTGCACCCCACCCGCTAAAAGACGTATTGAAAAGGGAAGAAAATTAAACATCCTGAATAAAAAAAAAGCATGTGATGAAACAAACTTACAACGAAAAAACATATTTTAGAGCTACATTTACAACGCGAAAAGAATTTGTAGTTGGCGTTGGGTTTGCGCACTTTCGGGGGCTTCCTATGGGCTCTAAAAGTTACTTATTATTCCGCGTTTTAAGTGAAAAAAAAAGTGGAAGCCGCTTACAATTCCCTGTAACGCCGAATTAGAGCGCAGCTCTTGAGGAGGAGGAGGGAAGGGCACTGGGGGGGGGGTTAAATTAACCAGGGGGGGTCACGTGACCTTGGGGGGTCACGTGACCTTGGGGGTCACGTGACCCCCAATGCCGATGATGTCATCACTGACGTCACTGATGACGTCATCAGTGACGATGACGATGCGGGTACCGATGACGTCATTAGTGACGTCACTGATGACTTCACCAGTGATGATGACGATGACGATGCGAATGTCTGTGACGTCATCAGTGACGTCGCTGATGACGTCATCAGTGATGATGACGATGACGATGCGGATGCCGGTGACATCAGTGACGTCACTGATGACGTCATCAGTGATGATGACGATGCGGATGCCGGTGACGTCATCAGTGATGATGACGATGACGATGTGGATGCCGGTGACGTCATCAGTGATGATGACGATGACGATGTGGATGCCGGTGACGTCATCAGTGATGATGACGTCATCAGTGATGATGACGATGTGGATGCCGGTGACGTCATCAGTGACGATGACGTCATCGGGGGGCCACGCGACATCGGCGGGGGTCACGTGACCTCGGGGGGTCACGTGACCTCGAGGAGGGGGTCACGTGACCTCAGGGGAGTCACGTGACTTCGGGGGGTCACGTGACCTCGGGGGGTCACGTGCCCCCCCCCCCCCCCCGAGGTCACGTGACCACGCGGTGCATCATGGGAAATGTCCCATAATGCACCGCGCGAGCCCCCCCACCGGGGTCACGTGACCTCCCACGAGGTCACGTGACCCCGGTGGGGGGCTCGCGCGGTGCATTATGGGTCATTTCCCCAGGTCACGTGACCCCGGTGGGGGTGCTCGCGCGGTGCATTATGGGACATTTCCCATGATGCACCGCGCGGTTACGCCGACGGCGACGCCGACGGCGACACCGCTCAAGCCGGAAACGGGCCCCTAAGAGCTGCGCTCTAAAACAGTAATAAGTAATTTCGAAAGCACATAGGAATCACCCGATAGAGGGCAAGCACCACGTGATAGTCCTGTGCGCCTGTCAGAAATCGACGGCGGCGGCGCGGAGAACCGCATTCAGTCGGCGTTCGCGTCGCACTAGCAGTGCTCACTTACATCGCAAACACTTGTCGGTCGGAAACTGCTGAGGTGTCACTCTGCTGCATTCCTTCGTGATGGTGTTTCACCCCCTAGCAGAGTGTCAACCCCCTCTCTGCATCACATGCCCGACACAGCACGCTAAGCTAACTGGAGCTCATTATTGAGAGCGTGCGGCACCTAGACGGGGCGCGGGAAGCCACACAAGAAGCCAGTGGTAGGCAGCGCCACCAACGACAGCGTCCGCGTTTAGAGGCGCGCGCTTCGGGATCTCGGAGGCCCCGGCTGTACCCAGTCGGACCTCTGGCCGCAGCATCTTCGCCGCGGCTGCGCCTTCCCGCTCCTGTTTGTCGATCTCGGTACAATGTGAAGGTGTGACACCTTGAATTCTAAAGCCTACCCTCACCCGCATTCTCTGTGTGTGTTTTCGCTTCATTCGACCAGCAGGAGTTTCTCGAAAATTGGGTTCAATCGTGTTTCCCGCAGTTTTAAGCGGCAACGGCGGTGACGCAACGCCATGTTTTTTTTCTTTTCCTGCCCCGGAATTCGACTCTCGAAAGCGTTCGTGTTCTCGGCGGTCTAGAAATCACTACGAGATAACGTTCATCAGATCCAGTAACTAATTAAATTTAAGTGATATGTATTTTGCGCACCCCTTAATAACAGATTGCTCTTTACTTTCCGGCGGATTCAGTAGATGTGCTGGAATTGAGACGATCGCGACGGTTCTCGAATTCGAGGTCTCGTGTAAAAAGAGTTAGCGCCGAGTGCCGTCCTGAACGTAGAGCAGTGACAAGCCAATCTTGGAAACTAAAGTGGGCTGCTACACAGGATGGCTATGCCAGTCTGGTCGCGTTCAACACGAAATGCTTCCGCGAGGAGCTGCACCGTGGTGCCACTGTCGCTTCCAATTGCTACAACGCACAACGAAGAGGAACTCTTTGATAAAACATTTGACGTCAAAATAAATGCCGCCGCTGCTCAGTGTTGCCAGTAGAGCGGAAGTTAATGATTCCGGAGTGTAAACTTCAAATTTTGTTTTCTCAAAAGAAAATAATATTTTGATTATACTTTTCATAAACTTATTTAGGGGTAAATATATAGTGCACGCTGAATGTTTTATAAGAATCGATGACCATTAATATTTTGCAGGAGCTCTCCTTTAAACAAGTTCACTCAACATTCCGTGAAAAAGATTACGCTGTCGAGTTTCGAGGCTGTAGTTATGTTATTCTTTCTCTTTTAGGTTTTAGGAGGACGCTTTCGTTGGACTGTGATCGCAATATAAGCAACATGCTGTTCCTACTTTTCTCTGTGGTTCTTATTCTACCGGCCTTTCAAGGCGGTAAGTCGTAGGAAGATATAGATATTTAACACACATAACAGTTTTTTCTGCTTTCTTTTGAAATATTTTTTGCCAGGTTTACTTTAAAAACACCCGTCATTGAATGCCACCGCTACCCTCTGTTATTGCAACCAACGCTTTTCAACCTCGGGTGTCTGACGATGTTGTAACAAGTGCTGTTAATACACACCTGGCCAAAAGGAAGGCAGTGCGTACCATTTAAAGGTGCCCTGAGGCGGTTTTTGAGATCTCCTAAATATGGCGATAACTCACTCTGCGGGCTCTAAGTATCTTAGAAATTCGTAAATCATAGCGACGGCCGATTTCCCTATTTAAAAAAGCAAAGATTGAACACAGATTAAACACACACAAGTCATCCCCGGCGATGAACGGAGCATTGCTGCGGCAGCCAGGACGACATGTGACCAATGAAAACGCCACATTTTGTTGAGATTGCAAACGCTGTTTTTACAAAACGTGTATCCTTTCGTAGATGTTAGAAGCAAAAAAGAGACTTGTCGAAAAACGTTAGCTTTTCGCCTAGAAGGAACATATTATGGCAATAATTGCAAGAAGAACAGCGCACTATATAGCTTTTTTATTTTGTTATCTTCCGCGGGAGTGCTGTATCCGGTGGTCAGCTCTCTAGTGTGCGCGCTGCGGTCAATCGTAGTCCGGGCTGTAAGGGCAATGAGCCGCGCGCATTTGAGATATCACTCCGCGGCTCCACCGGTCGGTAGGCGCCAGGATCCTTCGCTTGCCATTGACTGAAAGCGGTCTTGGTTTCGGAACATGCTCCTCCCATCGCCGAAAACAACCTCGGTGTGTTGCGATCTTAGGGAAACGTGTATCGTGATAAATCAGGGATTTCTAGAATGCTTAGAGCCAGCGGAGTGAGTTAGCAGGCGATCTCAGAAACCTCCTCAGGGCACATTAATGAGTCTCACGCAGGCTGCACTGTTGAACTGCTGCTCTTTCGTCTATTGCATGCGTTCAAGGAAATGGATAATCTTGATGTCGCAAATGAAGCTGTCGCGACCCTCCGGTGTAATGAGGTTTTGGAAGCTGTTGACAGGGTTAACCAATCAGTTATTAAAAATTCCGATAAGCTGTGGTGCTAGAAATAATGAATGATGATGTTTATCGATATCAACGGATGTTTTGTGCAGATCGCCTAATTTGCAAATCTGACATTACAATGTGTGGAGACCAGAAGTAAGGTTTCACGCATAAATATATTTACAGGTATATACAATCGGAATAAGACGGTAGTTCGCATCGCCCGATGCAACCGCCGAGCCGTCGTCTCCGTGGCACAACCGCCACAAATGTTTTATCGAATAACTTGAAATGAATTTCGTTACGAATAAAAAGGATTCACAAAAGTAGAACTTAATATACAAGTTTACTTAGGCAAACTTGTGGATACAATACAAGGAAGGTACCAGTATTCTACGCAATGCTAACGCAAACGCACAGTGTATGCTATTATAATTAATTTATTGCAAAAGTGCAAGCGAGCTGAAGAAGAATAACGATAAAAGCCACTGGAGAAGAGGAACAAGGGGACAAAGGACAAACACAAATCTTCAAAATGTGTTTTGAGATTTGCTCTAATTTTGAGATTTATGCTTGTCCTTTGTCCCCCTTGTTCCCCTTCTCCAGAGATTATTATCAGTGCTAACGTTTGCTCTTGTATGCAATACTAAAACTCACAATAATCTCTTTGCCTGGCTGTACCTTCATAACAATTTTTTTCAGATACTTTTGTGTCTGCTGATGCTTGTTTAGATGTGATTTTGAGGGGCGGCGGAAATATATTCTGCGAATTCTCTGGATATAATGTAAGTCTTGCGAACAATCGAAAACAAATATATTTTTAAATATTATAAAGGGTCTTCCTATTTTCTTTTATAACGCGAAACCTAATTATTTATTACCGTTTTTACTAAAATCCTGCGTTTAGTATGAAAACCCGTAGTATCTTAGTAAACACTCACAATGTTACTAAGTTAGTGACACATCGCGTAAACACAGGGGTACATAAGGCGTAAATGCACGGCGATCTAAAAATGTCGTCATTTCTACTGGTGTCAGATGGAGCAAGTAATTTGACAAGCTTGAAAGCAGTGGGAATTCAAAAGGGAAAATTCCTGCACTTAAAATGTTTGAAGGGTCTTATTTTAGAAACTTTTCCTTGCGTAAAACTATTTTACAATTCTTAGCACGAACGATTAATTACCTGTGGTTTCTGGCGCAATCTCACAAAGTTCTACGGTACGCTTGACAACCACCACCGTCATTGATCAACTCACGCACTAAAAGACGGTACTAATGGGGGGGGGGGGTCGCCCCTTCTAAAGTTTGTTCGCAACTTTTCTCTATTTGTTTGAAGAATGCAAGAGCACTCTTGTTCACTGGAAGTGGCAAGTTGACTTCAACGATGTACACCAGCCACACCTCACAGATTATTTCAAGTTTTGTCATCTGTCTTTAGAGGAGAGTGTTAGCCGTACCTTCAGGTCTTTTCGGTTTAGACGGTACCACGTGACACAGTGGCGACTGCCGCGACATAATATCCTGGGCTCCGTCCTCCGCGGATTTCATGGTCGCTCCCGGTGCCTAAATTATCCCCCCCCCCCTTTGCGCCCCCCCCCCCTCCCCCTAAAGTCCTGGAACCCATGTTTGGGACCGCTTGTGCCACAACTCCTGCCAACAAACAGACGACTTGCTCTTCCACATACATTTTACGCACCACACGACGCAGTGTTTTGGGAAAATAATTTATTTGATAAATATCTAAAATAACAAAGCCCAAGATCGTCGACGACGGTCACATCTGAAAGATCGGACGGAATCCAAGACTACCTCTTTTCGGGGCATGTTTTAGG
This sequence comes from Ixodes scapularis, assembly GCF_016920785.2. Lineage (NCBI taxonomy): Eukaryota > Metazoa > Arthropoda > Arachnida > Ixodida > Ixodidae > Ixodes > Ixodes scapularis. The sequence goes on along the minus strand of NW_024610038.1, from coordinate 33,056 downwards.
GCGGCCTTTTTATTTTTTTATAATTTGTATTTTTCGAAAACCGAGCCAAGGTAACGCACGCGACTGGTTTGTACTCCGTCCCAACCCGAAGAGCTATTGCTGGCGATGACTCAGAAGGACTCAACGCGGATTATTTCTGGGAGGGCGGAGAACAGATTTCCTTAGGGCTGGCATCGATTAAAATTTGAATGCGATCAATCGGCACCCATTAATATATCATTTATTTGACTAAACGGTCACGTTAACTTCCTGGCATATTAGCGCAAAAATAGTAACACCAGATATTTTCTTTTGTGTGTTTTTTTACCATGATAAACGCTGCAAAAAAAATTTTCAGTTGTGCATGAGCGTGCGCAGCTGAGCATACTCAAACTGAGTATACCATAAATATACTCAAAGATTACTCCTGCACTAGCAAAGGCATAGCACAGGGATATCTTTTTCTTTTTTTGTATCCTCCGATATCAGCGAGTTTCCTGCTTCTTGAGAATCATACTTGCTGCACGAAGTAGGGGCTTGAGAGGGGTTGAACCAACAAACACATAATTTCTTTTTTTCACAACCAACACTACATCAGAAACGAGGAAGCCCTGCGATCGCTACTGCAGTCCGCCATTTGTCCCAATGGCTGTTGAACGATAGAACGACACTCCCAGGCTTTTCCGTTGGCCCGTCGACACCATGGCACGACGCGCGCCTGGCCCATTGTGAAAGTCAGCTGCTTTGAGAGGATCGACAACGTCCGTAGACCAACCTTAACACCGGATTATGATAACTGTGTTTTCAATGGTTGCCTTGAGCGCCCCCGAGTGGAGGCCGTCGACGACAGAGGAATCGAGGTCAGCATATATGTACCAGGGCAGTAATGTCTATGGTCAATATATGTACCAGGACAGTAATGCGGACGCATTAGAGGAAAGCTGAAGGGATTCTAAAAAAAAAACAAAAAAAAAAACGAGTTAAAGTTGAACTTAGCAGTATTTTTATCCCGTGAACTTGAATAGTTCGTTTTCCCCGAAGATGTTACTTAACGCGAGAAAACACGAAAAACCTCTGACTAGCCGTTACGTCATAGAAGCACCTTTCGGCTGCCAAGCGCGAATCGCTTGTGTAGAGAGCGCGTGCAATTGCAAGCATGGCCGGCATATTTCCCCGCACAGACACCATTCATGACGCCTTTTTCTGACGTTTTTGAAAAGAGCAAGATTGCGCGTGCATAGCCTTGATAGGCGCCCGCGCAATATGAGGCAACGCTCCGGGAAGGAAGGGCTTCGGCGATATTTTGAAATGATTTTCTGCAGCCTCCGTGCATCTAATAAATAAAAAAAAAAATGTGGGGCTCCAATCCACGCTGTGAAGGGGGTTGGTCAGCGAAGCTGTGGCATCACCTGCAACAATTGCTTACTGCACTACACGAAATGCCGCCGCCGCTGGTCGTATTGCCGTTTCTTTTCCCTTTGCCGCTCCTTGTGTTCACGCTGCTCCTCGGGAGTCCTAACTATGCCTGGCCTTTTCCTCGCGGTGCTGCAGCAACAATGGACTCAGTTGCTATACTCCGTTTCATCTTACGTTTAAGCACAGTGGATGTTACGAGCCATCGGAGCCAATGGGAGGCCGTGTGGGTGTCACGTGACCTTAGAGAGGAGAGACAGTGACGCGCGGAAAGCGTATCACAGGCCACGTCCTCCGAACGGGATTGTCTAAGATAGCTCGTAGCACCCGCTGCGTCCGGACGAAGGCGAAAGGGGGTATAGGCGGCTTCTTCTTTTATATATAAAAGGCTTGTGACGTCACTCTCCACGTCACAAGCTGCCGTCGCAGCGGCTGCTTGGGCAAGTGTAATCTTCACTTTGAACGTATGCGGTGAGCGCTGCGTGCTTCGCATTGTTTTCAGCAGCTCCTTGTCCTTCATTATATGGTTAGGATGCTTGTTTTGTGCTTATTCTTTATTGAAACGAATGTTGTGCTGTATGTTGGATGCGTGATGATTGTACTTTTCGCTTCAAGTCTTTTTTTTTTCGTGAGAACGCCGACACGAGAACACACGCGGGGAGAAGGAACGTGCCTCGCATTGTTCGCAGGCGCCGTCATCATCGATTATGCGGTTTGCACTTCTCACGAGGGCTTTGTATGACGGTCAACCCCTTTCGAAGCAGCTGCAAACCTGATCTTTACCGGAACGCGTGGGAGGGTGTTCCTATTGTTTAAACGCGCCTCATCATCCATACTGTGGTTTCGATGCTTGTTTTGTGGTTTTCTTTATTGAAGCCAATACTGAGCTGTGTGCTGTATGCCTGATTTCAAAGGAGATATGCGGTTATGCCTTCAATTGTTCTCCGGGAGTTTTTTGCTTACAACGCCAACGACACTAAACTTTTCTTGTCTGGTAGAGGTGTACAGCTTTGCTGTAAAGATGAAGTCAATATTCGTGATTCTGACGGCCGAATGAAGATGTTTTTACTCATATAAAGAACCGCTTTAGTTTTTTACGCCTAACCCAGGGGGGCAGGGAGATTACTGAACGTGAAGCTGCGGGACTTATTTCCCTTTGGGGAATCTCCATGTGCCCACAACTTGCTCTTTTTGAGCAGCTCCCTCTCTTCGCAGGACGCAGTGCTCCTGTGTCGCGGACGCCTAGAAAACCTGACGGGCTTCTCGTAAATTAGACACGCCTTCGGGCTGAGCTTAACCATGATTAATTCAGTAGTTGTTTGGGAGCTCTGTGCTGATAGAGAAAATATCGTTTACGTTTTAAAGATAAAAGGCACCGTAAAACAAGGAATAGTCTATTTCTATTTCGTCTGGATTTGCTTTTAAACTTTCATTGTATCCACCCCGCACTTGCATAAGCACATTGAGCAGGCCGTCAAAAAAAAAAAATAAAAGTGGAAAACTGTGGAGAAAAAAATGCGAGGTGATTTTTCTTCTTTTATGTTATGGGAGGGTTGGCGGGAAGGAAATTGAAGGTCGTGTTCCTTTTTTCTGCTTGAGGGCAGGCCTTTAAATTCACTTTTTTTTCGTGTACATAGCTTTATTTTAATTTTTTGTTCTGACATTACATGTCAATCCGTAGAAGCGTGTTCTTGCTTGGTCTCCTTCCGACTGCCAGCTGAGTTGCGAAGATTCTATCAACAGGGTGACTTTGCCAAGAACAGTTTGCCCCAGAGGTAACCTGGTAAGTCACGAGAAAATGTTCTCGCTTCCTTCGCGCTTTTTTTTCTCTTAGGGTACGAGGTATATGGCAGCTGCGTTTTTTTATATATTTTTCAAGAAGTTATTTATCGTTCACTTTTGCTTCGCTAAGGGCATGCCACAATTATGCATAAAAAGTTTAGCATTTTTCTTTTTTTAGACATAATACGAGTGGTACTTATTGGCTTCCTTTTTATTATATGCAGTATTAGTACTCGAAGCATTTTTTACATTTGCAAGACCATGCGTAATTTTCTGGTCAAGAAGTAATCTTTGGTACGGATATCAAGATGATCAGATATTTTCCTATATCCAGTGTACTGACGATACATAGCACAAAATAATCTTAACGAGCAACAACTTTAAACATTGTTGACATTTGTTTTATGAAAACGAAAACGCCTCTTATGTTATACCCAACTCTCTCACACACAGACACACACACACACACACACACACTCACACACAAACACACATAGAGAAAAGCGCAGCAACGCAGATGCGTCGTCCCTGGAAGCCGTGGAGCCGGCGGGGTGCCGCGCCTGCGCAGTGGGGGAGCGTGACGTCATCGCCGGAGCGCGGTGGGCGATGGGAAGACGTGGCGCGCTGGTTGTAGGAATGCTTTCGCATTTCTACAAGTCAGCAGTTTTACCTGTCTTCGTTTAATTTTATTACATAAAGATATAAGTACTAAAGGTGATTGTATCGTTATCAAAAATAGGACTATGAATAAAAAAAAAAACAGTTTTAGTAGTGGTAGCAAAATTAGCGACTGTAGCAAGTAGTAATATTAGGATTTAAAATAACTTGGAACGATAGGGGAAAAAACTATAAAGGGACACAATACATAAAGTACAGTTTTTGTGAATGTGCTGTTCGTGTTCTATTAGGGTTTTCCTTCTTTCTTAAGTCTGTACACTAAAACAACGCGCTCGTCTCCAGGGGAATTACATTAGGTTGGGACGTTTTTCTTTTTACACACATACATACTGGCACTTGTGGTATCCTAATGTACTTGCACGCAACGCCACTGACCAACAAGCGTCTTGGACGCTGTGTAATTTTGGCAATACGTGTGGACTTTTTCTTGCAACTTCCCCCTCGCCAAACATGATGACCCAGTGGCAGGTATCGTATCGTTGTCGTGGTAGCGGGATTATCTTTAATAACTATATTCAAATGCAGCTCCTAGATTGCACACGGGTACTGCGGCAGCACACGGCTTGGTCTCAGAACAGTCCGTGCTTCGACAAGTACTCGGCCGGTGACAAGAGTCAAATCGCTGCAGCGACGGGGACAGCCCACCCCTAACACTGTCTGCAGCTTTGCACGTGCGATGTGGTTGCCAACTCCAGTGCTGGACTTTGATGAACGTTGGACGGCATATTATAGGCACCAGATCATGTGGCCGCTGATTCTATCTGTAACTTGAGGAAGTGAACGCCGCTTTTTTTTAATTTTGCGATGGGTGCCATTACGAGATGTAATCTAGCCCATACTTCGTAGGTTGTGAACGTCAAAGGTCAATGCTGCGCGTTATTTAGTGAAAGCCCAGAAATAGTGGCACGACACCTTTATTAAAATATTCGACTAATGTAGAAGTTCGGGCTAGTTGGTATTCCATGATTAAAAATTAAAACAGCGGAAGGACACGGACAAGAACAACACGGTCGACGAACCAGGCGATGACTTACAACTGAAGTTTATTCGCCCTAACATCGTATATAATTATATAATATAAATACTGCAACGTCAAAAAGAACCAAAAGAAAATACATTACGTGGACGCCAAGTGCTCCTTAAGCCACGTCACGCGCGGTTACTGTGTGTCTAAGAAGCAACATTCCTTATCGTATACAAAGATAGCGAAGGAGGGCTGGCCAAAGTTTTTTCCCAATCTTCCCAATTCCCGCGCTTCAAAGATTTCTCGAATGAGTTTTATCTTTATCCTTTCTAATCACCTCACACTTGTCGAAGACGGGAGTGCAACGACAGTCCTGGCAGTGCAGGCCAAGATGACCTGACACAACCCTATATTCATTATACTTACGGTCTCTCAAGCGATCATCGAGGCAGCGCCCCGTTTGCCTGTTTGCCTCAATGATCGCTTGCGAGAGCATAAGTATAATGGATATAGGGTTGTGAAAGGTCACCTTGGCCTGCTTTGCCGAGATTGTCGTTGCACTCCCGTCTTCGACAAGTGTGAGGTGATTAAAAAGGATAAAGATAGAACTCACTCGAGAAATCTTTGAAGCGCGGGAAATGGGAAGATTGGGAAAAAACTGGGTCGGCAGTGTATCACTGTCTTTATCCGACAAGAAATGTTTCTTTTTATACACACAGTAACAGCGCATGACGCATGACATCCAAATCATGTATTTTCTTTTGGTTTGTATTGACGTTACAGGATTTATACTCGATGCCAGCGCGAATAAACCTCAATTGTAAGTCAGTGTCTTGCTCGTCTACCTTGTTCTTCTTGTCCGTGTCCCTGCGCTGTTTTCATTTTTAATCTGAAAATAGTCAAACGAATAAAAGTATATTGTTTGGTGCAAGTACTGAAATGAAGTCTCCTCCCAAGTACCTCGATCTGATATAAAAAAAAGAGACGTTTACAAATCTTTGTAATGCAAAACTATACTTCGTTTCAGCTTCGGTCCGAGCGCGGCCGATGTTATGAGCCGAAGGCCAATCAAACAGCGAAAGAGGCACAACGTCATGGCGTGCTCTCTGCAGTTGATAGGACCAGTCGGTATTCGCCGTGTCTCTGTGCGTGCTCAGCGCAGAGAGCACGCCATGACGCTGCAACTTTTGCGCTGTTTGATTGGCCCTTTGGCTCATAGCATAGGCCGCGCTCGGACCGAAGATGAAACGAAGTACAGTGCAGCTCTTGAATAGGACCGAGGGGAGGGTACACTCTTCCTCACCTCTTCCTTCTCGTCCTTCTCTCCCCTTCTCCTCCTTTTCTTTCCCTCTCCTCCTGCCGCTGAATTGGTTCATGAGTTACGTCACTCGAACTCCTGACGTCAAATTCCCCGCGAAATTTAGCAGGGAAATTTTTATGCTAAATTAAAGGGGAAATTTTTCCGCTAAGGTTAATAGAAAAATTATCCCGTTAAATTTAGCGGGATTTTCCCCGCTAAATTTAGCGGAACAATTTCCCAGCTAGAGCTTAACGAAACAATTTCCGGCTTAGCTTAGCGGAAATATTTCAACGCTGAATTTAACGGGAAAATTTCCCCGCTAACTTTAGAGGGAAACGTCCCATAATGCAACGCGCGCGGTTACGTCGACGCCGATCAGCCTGGAACTGGGCGCCTAAGAGCTGCGCTCTAAAAGTACATATTAGTGCCTCTTTTGGGGTGGATCTTTCATTAGGCATTTCATTGCACAAGAATCGTAGTGGAATTAATAGAAAAAAAAAAGCAAATACCAGCAAAACGAAGTTGTTCGAACGCTGATATTTGTGTTTTGATTGTTTTAAAACTGGAATTTCATTTTCTTTTTTAGAATTCTTGCACTGCAGCAGAGCAAAAAACCCTCCAAAATTGGAGTGCGGAAATGCAGAAGAAGAAAGATAGCCTTGCGAGGAAATGGTGCCCTAAGGGCTAACAAGAGGAGCAACTTTCGTTACGGCGATTGCGACAAATAACGAAGTGTCATGTGCCCTTCATTTGTATCTATCATTTATAAAAATGCATGTCGCCTCTTTCGTTCTTTATGTCGTGATGTTCAGTTACGATAAGCCGGGCTGTATTGCGATACCAGTGTTTCCTGTTGTATCCTTGTTATATCTTTTTTGCTAGGACATCTACTTCAATATGTAGCAAGATAAAATTTGCGAATGGTATTTATAACTCAGTAGTGAAATGTATTTGAAATTATCGATTATATTTCAAGATCTTCCTTGTCGTACGCATTGCACTGCATATGATTTCAATACTTAGCACTTTTTTATTCGAGTTAAACAATGAAGGCAATGGTTAGTCTAAGGTGTCACAGTGTCTACTTGCGAAATCTAGAACATTGCCTCAACAAACCAGAAACAAGAAAAATCAATGAAAAAGAGGAAAGGACCAAAAAAAAGTGGCCTGAAGAATGGCTGTTCGAAAACTCGGGCGCTAGCTTTAAATTATTTCGTCAAGTTCAATTTTTATTTATTTATGTTTTACGAGACCACAGTGTCTGGAAAAAGGTGTTACGAAATTCGCGCTGTATTAAATCTGTGACATGCATGGAGGGAAAGGTGTTAGGTTTTCCTGAAAGCTATTGTTTTTTAAGAAATTAATTTCTAGGAACTTCACCTTTCCTACGTAGACTGTGATGTGCGCGGCATTATGCAGCTTGGAACGTGCACGTGCCGTGCACTTGCCACGCAACAGTGTCTGGGATAAGGTGATACGAAATACACTCTGTATTGCATTTCTGGCACGTATGGAAAATAACGGCGTTCGACCTTTCCGACAACAATTGTTTTCTGAGGAATTCAATGTCTAGGAACTTCAGCTTTATTTTATAGACTATGGCTACGTTTACAGGAATGTCGTCGCAGCGCATTGAATCGAGCAGGGACCAATCGCACGCAGCCTGTCTTCCTGTCTTCTCCTCTCCTACCATCTGCTACCAGTAAAAATATTTAAATCTTGACTCGACTCGGGTGTAGGCCCGTTTGTCATGTGCGCATTCGTCATAGGCCAACTGGTAAAGGCCCGTTCGTCACAGCGGAACATTCTTCACAAGGGAATTTGTCACGAGGAAAGTTTGTCACTGTGCGAACCGGATATTCAGATTTGCCCAACTTACATTCGCGTAGCTTTGCACGAAATAAAGATTAGCACGCTATATTTCGTTTTTACTGAAGAGAGGGAACATATAAACAAGTCATTGTTTTACTTAGAAAACAACAGGTTTACTGAGTGAATAAAAACAAATTAAAAAGCGATATTCAGAGTTTCCGCGCCCTCAAGGTTTCAAGACGATTGCGACCATCGTAGCGGCTCGCAATGATCTGAAGACGCCGGTTGCAGTCGGCGTGCTTTTTCGACACCCTCGAAGATGTCGTGCCGCCCTCTGCTTGAGCCAGCTTCATCTCTGTCAAGGACTGCTCCCTCTTGATGAAGTCAGGAACGCGCAGATATTCGGAGAGCTTCAGCTCACTTTGCTCTGGCATAGAAAGAAGAACACACACACTCGTGGAGAAAGATTTTGGAGTGAGCACCGTACTAAAAGTTTGAGCCACAAATGCCAAAATGTGCTACAAAAAACTGCCAAGTTCTCACAGGATTAGTTCAGTTCTGACCTGCAGTCCCCGATGCCATGCTTCGATGCTGTTGTTCGTCTTTGGCATTTCTGTTAGTGTCGATTATCTGACTGACCAAACCAGAGGAGGGAAGGTGGCCGACGACAAGCCATTTCGACGGCGTCTCCCGATACACACGTCCTCGAAGTAGTCCACCACGAGTGAGGCATCGGTGTGTAAAACTTCAAGAAGATTCTGGAAGGCCTCAGGAATGTCGGCGATTGGCAAGAAGGCCAATGCTGGAAGCATTCTCATCTGAAAATCCACAAGAAATAAAGTTACCAATTGGCTTAAGTGAAGACAACAATAATACATATAAATGGAATGCCGCATACCAGAACAGCAAACTCTTCCTCTGAATTGTAGCGACTCTGGTGACCACTGGAGCACACCTTTTTGTACACCGACTGGGATAAGTGAAAAAGGCATCCCTGGATCCTAGCGCCGGGAATTAGGGCATGTATCTCGTGGATGGCCGCTATCTCGAAGTCCAAGTAAGCCACCTCGAGGCAGCTGGCCCCCATGTGACTCAGCACGACGTCGAAAATCCTTAAAAAGAGCGAACATGTTTTGAAGTGTTTGAACACATATCCAATAACAGGGCACCGAACGTTCCGTTTTATAGGTTTATTAGAACTTTGAATGCTTACCTTCTGTAAGTAGCTTTAATTTTTTGGGCAGCAAGCCGGAAACCATTGGCACTCCACTCTTAAAAAAAGGGTTCGCAAAGGAACCAATCGCCATATTTCATCCCCATGACCCCAGTCGGATGGAGTCGAAGTGGCGACCGATTGAACGGTGAGCTTTGATTGCTTTGGCTACTTGTAGAGCAGCTGAAATGTTATAGGCATTTCAGAACTTACTTCATAAAGTCGCAGGATTACTTTGTACGATAGGCGGTCGCTCTCTGACGCGGTCCGGCGTGTACTCGCCGATGTTAGCGTGGAAACGAGACCTAGCGCTTCAAAACTATGACCCGCGGCGGGAGACACTCACTTAATCGAATGACGTTTCAGCGAATGAAGCTGCGCCCCCTAGGTCTGATCGAATGACACTTTAGCGAATGACGGTGCTCATTTGAGCGAATGACGGATTAGCGAATGGCCCTTTGCGTCTACCGCGCCTCTTGATTTTTGTAATTTTTATTTTTTTCGCTTCATTCATGGTTTCTCGCGTAAACTGTCACAATACTGAGTGCGACTGCAACCTGACCGCGTTTCAAAACACCGGATTCTACGATCGCCCCAATGGCTGTACTATGTTAGACTGCGCGACGGACGTACTGTTTCGAACTGCAGGGGAGGCATCTCGACACAATCGTATAGCATTAAATCTTGTAGAAAAGGGCAGTTTGAAAGATCGTAGCTGCTTTATATACATATCGGCATATCGCAGATGCCCGCGCAGTACCCAGTACCCACACTTTTGGAGCGCGGTCATCCGACCATCACGTCCACGCAACGTTGCTGGATGGATGGATGGATGGTAATGGCTATACCCTTTGTAACGGGCGGCAGCTTGCACCACCTAGCCTAACATTTCGTCATCCCTTCTATTTTTTTAATTTGTATAAATTTGTTATAACAGACCCCCCTCTCTTTTAAATTGAATTTATTGCTTCTTTTTATATGTATTTTTTTATCCTTCCCTAGATCTCTTCCACCAATCTTCCAATTTCCTCTTAGTTACCGCAATTCTTTCCCTATCCATTTGTCCATCTCTGTCCGGAAAACCCAGTGCCCCCTCCAAATCCGTAGTCATCCCCCCCAAGAGGGTGGGACGAAGCCCCGTGCACCCTTAAATTACATGTTCTATAGTTTCCCTTTCGCGGTTGCATACGTCGCACAGAGTGTCTACTTCCTGAAATTTAGCCCTATACGTTTTCGTTCGCAGCCCCCCCGTTCAAGCCTCAAACAACAAAGAGCTCCCCACTGAATTATCATACAGCTGTTCCTTCTTTATTTCTTGTTTTTGTGCCCTGTATATTGCTAAAGCAGATTTTCCCTGCATTCTCTCTTCCCACAATTTCCTCTCTGTTTCCTTTACTCCATTTTCTACTGATATGCTCTGATCGGCTCCATCTCGTTGAATGTATTTAAATCTCACCTTGCGGGTTCGGTTTGTCCACTTAGTGTTTAGACTTTTCATATATAGATACTTGTACACTTTCGCTGCCCACCGTGTATCCTCAATTCCAGCTAGTCTTTGTTCAAATTTTACTTTACTGATCGCTTCTCTACTCTCGAAAGATGCCCAACCCATATCCCCCTGTACCCCCTCATTTGGTGTATTACCATGTGCCCCCAATGCCAACCTGTCAACCTACCCACACTCCTTTGCTGTATCTCTAAACCTGCCTGAATTTATGACCTCATACACAATACCGCATTCCCAAATGACAGTCCTGGCACCATGACCTCCCTTCCATACACCCCTAACAACTTCATATCTATTATAGTTCCATAGTGCCCTGTGTTTCATGATAGCCGAATCTCGTTTCCCCTTCTTTATTACAATATCTTCATGGTCTTTTAGATACGGTCTTCCTTCATTTAACCATACTCCCAGATATTTGTACTTTCCTACGCGTTCGATTAATGTGTCCTGTATCTCCAGGGGCTCCCCCTTCTCGTCGTTGAAAACTATTATACCAGACTCGTCCCTACTAAACTTTAGTCCTAAATTGTCCCCTTCCCTGCTGCAAATTTTAATCAATTCCTGTATTGTCTCACGACTTTCTGATACGAGTACAATGTCGTCTGCATACATTAACCCTGGCAACACTTGATTTGCTTCATGTCCTTCCTCCATGTAAGTCAGGTCAAAACCTACGTTGCACTGTTCTAAACTTTTTTCCATCTGACTGAGGTATATCATAAAGAGCAGGGTAGACAATTGGCAACCCTGTCTAAGACCTCCTTTTATTGCTGCTGGTCTTGTAGTTTCGGCTTCCTATGTTATAACCACCCTATTCTCCGTATAAACTCGTTCTAGAAACTTAACCATGGTTCCCTCTAGCCCATATCCCTTCAGTTGGTTCCAGAGTTTTTTCTGATTCATATTGTCATATGCCCCTTTGATGTCTAAAAATGCTACCCATAATGGCCTTTGACTTGTCACTGCTATCTCCATGCACTGAGTGATTACGAATAAAGTATCATCTAGTCGTCTATCTTTCCTGAAACCGTTTTGAAGCTCCCCTTGAATCTGCTTTCTCTCTGCCCATTCTTCCATTCTTCTTTTTACAATTTGCATAGCTAGCCTGTATATTACTGAAGTTACTGTGACTGGTCAGTATGATTTGATACTGTCTTTGTCTCCCCTGCCCTTATATAATAATCTCATCCTGCTCAATTTCCAGTCACTGTATCTGGTCAATCACCTGCCTTAGTTTCAATTCGCTTGTTTTGCCCAGCACTTTTATAAATCTCATTGGTATGCCGTCTGGACCTGTCGCAGTTCCAGCCGAAACCCTTCCTTCTGCTTTTTCTACTCCCCAGTGGTCATTTCCTCTTCCCCGCTATGATCCTCCTCTTGTCTTGTGTAGACGCTACCATTCCCTACGGCATGATCTGATTCTAACTCCGAAAAATGCTGCTTCGATTGTATGTCTAATGTATTCTCTTGCCTCTTCCCCCTCTATCTTTGTCCCTTCCTGTGTGGTTAGTGTCTGCTGGTGCCCCTCGGTCTTTTTTCTTTGCGCACTGACGTGTTCCCAGAACCTTTTTGCCGCATTCCTATCCTTCTGGGTTATCTCAATCATCCACTGGACCCCTGCCCTCCCAATTATGTCCTTTATTAATGCTGATGCCTCCCGTTTTCTTTCCTGAAATTCCTCCCATTTTGATGCTACTTCGTCTAGTGTGGCCCCTTTTTTCTTTTCCCATCTGTGTTCTTTAGATGCCGCCTGGCGTCTCGATATTGCTGCCTTAACCTCTTTATCCCACCAGCTTTCGAGCTTACGTTTTAGTTTTCTTCCTCCTTGTTTGATTCGATATTTCTCTCTTTTGAAAACACTAATAAGGTCTTCATATGTCCATTCTCTTACCGGTTGCATGGATACTATGTTCTCGATTTACATAGATACCTCCTGTAGTTGTTTATCATTTAAGTTATTCCTGCCTTCTCGTTTTTGATTTCGCGTTTCTGATTTTACTGTGCCGAATCTGATCTTGATTCTCTTATGGTCGCTCCCCAGAATTTTTGTGCCTTCCTCATCTATTTCCATGCCTCCTAATCTGTTGTATATCTTACGCGACAATAAACAGTAGTCAATAGTCGAGTGAGAGTTCTTTCTTTCCCATGTTATTTTTCCATCACATTTTACCTCAGCATTAACCAATACCAGATCAAGAGCTTCGCAGACCTCCTCTAGCATCCTCCTTGTTGTATCTGTATGTCCATCAAAGTCTTCCAAATGTGCGTTCTTGTCCCCCAAGATAATTATTTCCTTGTTAGTGCCGATATCCCTAACGTCTCCTGATATACATGTCAAATGTTCTGCATTTTCCTCCCCTGCATCACTCCCTGTTTTTAGATAAACAAAACCCAAGATTGTGTCCAGACCCCCAATATTGCCTTTGACCCACATGTGTTCCCTGCAGTCCTCTTGTTCCCTTTCCCATTCCTCACCCTTACCCCCTCCCTTGCGTTCCCCATTGGCCTTCCTCACCCCCTCCCTTGCGTTCCCCATTGGCCCGGTTGCATCCCATCCAATGATATCCCGGTATGTATGGTGGTTCTTCCATATCCTTCAGATGTGTTTCTGCTAATCCATACACTGCAAAGTTTTCGCTCTCTAATTGCTCCTGAATCTCCTCCCACTTTATTCTGTTCCTGCCCCTCTGCATGTTTATAAACCCTATGTTAAGCTGTTTCTTTTCCCTAGTCCTGCGAGGCTTCCTCTCACCTTCCAAAACTCTCCCCTGTCTATCTACATTTTGGCCCTCATTCACACCGGCACCCTCAGGGCTCCGGGACCCCCCAAAAATGTACAATGTGACGTCCAATCCTATCACCTACCGTGCTCCCAGTGATTCCACTGTAGTGGATGCCCCATGTAAAAGGGTCGGACCGATCCTCGTACACCACCCTGTTGACTTCCATTACTCCGTACCCAAATCGTCGGCTCAACTCCCTTATCACCCGGTTTGCTTCCACCACCCGCTTCTCTATCTGCAAAGACTATCCCCAAACCTCTGGGACGGTGCATATTTGCACATGCACAGTCCCAGAGACCTCCCTCAGCTTACGTAACCCCAACTCTATCTGCCTGGCGAGGTTCTGGCTCCGTCCCTTTAACAAATCATTTAGTCCTGCGTGTATTACAACTAGGTTCTCTCCCTCCCTGTTTTCCCACACCTCATCCTTCGCTTTGGCCATAGCGTCTACCATGCACTTTCCTGACTGAGCCACTACATTTACCCTCCCATCTCCTTTCACCCTGTCCAGCAGCCCCTCCCGAACCCTTGTTACGTTTGAGTCTGCTACCACCAGCACCCTCTTAACCCCCGACTGCCTGTCTTCGTCCCCTCCAGCTATCTGTGCTTTCTCTGCCTCAACTTCTGCTGCCTTCCTCGAACCCTGCTGTACTGCAGCACTATACAGGTGTGCAGGCTCCTTTCCTACACAGTCAAACACCACGTCACACCTGTCTGCCGCCCCCCCCCCCCCCCCGCCGTCTTCTCTGCCACCTCCCCTTTTTTCTTATTAACTACTCCTGTCAGTTGCTGCACCATCTCCTCACACTTCTTCTTGTGCTCCTCCTGCTCTACCTTCCACCCCTCCACCTGTCGCTCAAGTTCGGCTCGCTGTTCCCGTTCTCGCCTCGGCTCTCCCGCCACGCTATCTACCTTACTTTCCCATTCCCTGGTAATCTCCTCCAAATCCGCTTCGGCCCTCTTAATCAAATCTCCCACCTGCGCCACGAGCTGTACCCGCTTCTCCCGCTCTACCCCTATCTCCCGCTTCAACTCCTGAACCGTATCCGCCCATTCCCTTCCTATTCTCCCAGAACCAAGTCCTACCTTCTCGCAACTCCGGCAGGTAAAGCTGCTCTCCTCGGCTTCTGCTACAGTTTTGAACTCTGTCTCCACCATGTAGCACCAACGGTCACACTCCTCACACTCCCCATCGGGTCCTTCTTTTACTTTAAGCTGCGCATCCTTCTTCTTTCGCGTATTCACCATTGTCTACCGACACACAGCGCGACCCCACGACAAATATCCCACCCAAACTCAAACAAAAAAAGCCTGTGTACGCCTCTGCCCTCACAACCAACTAGACCGCCAAAAATTTCAAACGTGCAGGTGGTTCGGTCTCATGACCCTACCTAAAAAGCCTGCTGAACCCCGACTATCCTATCACTACTTTAAACACTGCTTTTAGAGCGCAGCTCTCAGGCGCCCGTTTCCGGCTTAAGCGGCGTTGGCGTCGCCGTCGCCGTCGGCGTAACCGCGCGGTGCATTATGGGTAAATTTTCCCGAAGGAACCCGAGGTCCTCCCGAGGTCCTCCCGAAGGAACCCAAGGTCCTTCGGGAGGACCTCGGGTTCCTTCGGGAGTACTTCGGAAGGACCTCGGGTTCCTTCGGGGGGACCTCGGAAGGACCTCGGGTTCCTTCGGGAGGGCCTCGGGAGGACCTCGGGCTCCTTCGGGAGGACCTCGGGAAGACCTCGGGTTCCTTCGGGAGGACCTAGGGGGGGTCACGCAACGATGACGTCATCAGTGATGATGACGATGACGATGCGGATGCCGATGATGTCATCAGTGACGATGACGATGGCGATGCGGATGGCAATGACTTCATCGGCATCCGCATCGGCATCGTCATCATCACTGATGACGTCATCGTCACGTGACCCCCCCAGGACCTCGGGTTCCTTCGGGAGGACCTCGGAAGCACCTTGGGTTTCTTCGGGAGGACCACGGAAGGACCTCGGGTTCCTTCGGGAGGACCTCGGAAGGACCTCGGGTTCCTTCGGGAGGACCCCGGGAGGACCTCGGGCTCCTTCGGGAGGACCTCGGGAGGACCTCGGGTTCCTTCGGGAGGACCTAGGGGGGGGGGTCACGTGACCTGGGGGGTCACGTGACGATGACGTCATCAGTGATGATGGCGATGACGATGCCCATGACGTCATCAGTGACGTCACTGATGACGTCATCAGTCATGATAACGATGGCGATGCGGATGATCGGCATCCGCATCGTCATCGTCATCATCACTGATGACGTCATCGTCACGTGACCCCCCAGGTGACGTGACCCCTCCCCCCGAGGTCAACTGGTCCCCCCAGTACCCTTCCCTCCTCCTCCTCAAGAGTTGCGCTCAAATTCGGCGTTACAGGGAGCTGTAAACGGCTTTCATTTTTTTTTTCTTTTTTTCTTCTACTTATAAAACCACCAGCATAATCAAAAATGCTTTACGTTAGGGCTGTAAACCTGGAGGATCAACCCCAATGCGGTGTGCCTCTTGCCTTTAGCGCGCAACACCACCATCGAAGAAGATCCAACAAGCAAGCCTATCCTATCGCTACTTTAAAAAGAAAAAGGCTGCTTTCTACTACCCCATAAACACACCCGCAACTAAACTAAACACACCAAAAATCACTTATCTTCGCAGGAGCTGGGGTAGCTCCCAACCATTCAAACAAAGCCACGTGGCCCAGTCACCTGTCACCGTTGATAATACTCCCGTGCCTACAAGAATCTAAACTATAAACTATCCTATCCCCCTGTCCCTACTGCTACTGAAAACTACCGTCCCTATTCCATGCACCGCTAAATAGGAAAAGAAAACAAAAAAGTACTTAGCTTCGGGAGCTTTCGAAAACACGTCCGCTGCTGCTAAAGCTCTGGCCGATTTGTTCCATTTTATGATGCCGATTCGCGTCCATTTATGATGCCGATGGCGGTGCGCGGTTTTTGCAATGATTCCCTTGCTTGACTTCGTAAAAGCATCACGATTTTTTCTTTTTAAGTAAGGTGTTTTAAATTTTATTTCAGACAGTTATCGGCAATAAAATATGTGTTTATATTCATTGTACTTTTATTCAGAAGACTGATTCGAGGCCATCGAAATATTATAATAACTCCGTGTGCGATATCACATTCAGTTTCATTTTGGGTGCCCTGGCGCTACCCTGGTGCAACGGAACTCATGTCACAGCAACCCGTCGCAACGTCTCGGCGTCTCGTACCTACTTGTACCGATCGTTTAGTCGTAAAAGCTCTTCTATAGAGACTTTAGCAAACCGTTACCGTGTTCCGGGTGCCGCACTTCCGGAGCCTTTGAAGCAAGTTCTCGCCCGGAGTGATACCGTAATTTTCCGAGGCCTCGGTAGTGCGATACGCGGAACACGGTAACGGTTCGCTGAAAGTCCACAATGTCGAGCGCAGCGTTACCCCTCACGCGCGCCTTTCAGTGGCATTTGAGCATGATATTTAAGATTTGTGATTAATTACCATCTCTGCGCTGCGATAGCGCCCGCGCTGCGTCAAACTCTGTTTGAACCTTTATGTAACACTCGACGCAAATGCGTGAAACGGAACCCTTAAAGAAATAGATTAGCCGCTACAGATACTGATACTTTGCAAAGTGAAGAAATCGTGAACTGATTGCAGTAGGGATGCGTACAGTGTCTACGAGGAGGCTCACCGCCTGGCCCGTGGCCAGTACGGCGTGGCCAGTTCTCTGTAGAGGAGAACTGGCCACACGGTACTGGCCACGGGCCTGACGGTCTCTAAAAAGGCAATCGATTCAGAGAAAGAAAAAAGAATCTTCTAGAATGGGGAGCCTCGGTCGAGATGCCTGGATCCAGACATGAAAAATAAACCTGGCTAAGAAGCCCCTCTCCTGCTACGCATAAGACCATGCATCAACTCATAGTTGCCATGACTGGGTTTTGAACGTCAAGTCTAGTAAGCATGCCCAAGGTTTTTTGTGATATATCAACAATTTTATTTAATAGTTTATTTGCGCACCCTCGAATACACAATGGTGTCTTGCAGCATCCACGTGTAACCCAGGGCTACCGCAACGACGGACGGCAGTCCAGGTTCACGTTGCAAAAACAGTTCTCCCAGACTGTGTCTGAGTTTGAACTGCCAATTTGTCGCTCCTAAAATTACATTAATTCCCGAATCCATTTACCTCTTCAGATTGGCCGCTATCAGAAATATTGGTTATTATAGGAGATTTTGGTTTCTAGACTTGACAAAGGGAGTCCGCTCTAAAATTAACGCACAGGTTATATTTTTATCGCCTAGGCGTACTAATGTCAAACACCTAATGTGAATCGCTGAATCTCAAATCTTGTGAATCGTCCCGCTAAGAAAACCTTTATATACGCACATTGTAATTCACAGTATTGCGCATACCGCGTGATTTAATGGCTTGAAGGCACTTTAAGGAAGCCTGACATCTCTTTTTCCGTAGAATATTTAAGAAAACACTGGCCTGAATAAAAAGTTAGGAATAAATACGCTTAATTTCCTATTGACAGAGAGGGAGGTTTTCCCTTTGAGAAAAAAGCTTTCTTGTTGGCTATTTGAGCTAAACAAGGTCGCGGCAGGAGGGAAATCTGTCTGACCTAGGGCTTTCAAATATTGTTTAGTTCAAATGCCGCCGAAAGTCACAAACATTTTAGAGCGCAGCTCTTAGGCGCCCGTTGCCGGCTCGATCGGCGTCGCCGTCGGCGTAACCAAGGTCATCCCAAGGTCACCCCAAGGTCACGTGATCCCACAAGGTCACGTGATCTTCCGAGGTCACGTGACCCCTCCCAAGGTCACCTCAGGGTCACGTGACCCCCAAGGTGACCCCCATGTGACCTTCTGAAGGTCACGGGACCCCAAGGTCACGTGACCTCCAGGTCACGTGGCCCCCTCCCCAAGGTCACAACCCCCCGGTCACGTGACTCCTCCAGGTCACGTGACCCCTCCAGGTCACGTGACCCCTCCCAAGGTCACCTCAAGGTTCCGTGACCCCACAGGGTGACCCCCGCGTAACACCCCAAGGTCACCCCAAGGTCACGTGACCCCCCAGGTCGCGCCTCCCCGAGGTCACGTGACACCCCCCCCCCGAGGTCACGTGACCCTCCGGAGCATATTAAAGAATGAGGGGAGGAGGAGGAGAAGGAGGAGGGGTCTACCCTCCCCTCAGTACCCTTCACTCCTCCTCCTCAAGGGCTGCGCTACAATTCGGCGTTACAGGGAGTTGTAAACGGCTTTTTTAGAGCGCAGCTCTTAGGGGCCCGTTCCCAACTTGAGCGGCGTCGGCGTCGGCGTCGGCGTCGCCGACGCCGACGCCGAGGCCGTTACGAGGGTTAATCTTATGAGGGTTACCCTCACGAGGATCACGAGGGCCACGAGGGTTACTTACCCTCGTAACCCTCACGAGGGTTACGAGGGTTAGTTACCCTGAAAAGGGTTACCTTCACGAGGGTTACCCTCACGAGGGTTACCCTCACGAGGGTTACTTACCCTCGTAACCCTCAGGAGGGTTACGAGGGTTAGTTACCCTCAAAAGGGTTACCTTCACGAGGGTTACCCTCATGAGGCTCACGAGGGTTATGAGAGTTACCCTCACGAGGGTCACGAGAGTTACCCTCACGAGGGTCACGAGAGTTACCCTCACGAGGGTCACGAGAGTTGCCCTCACAGGGGTGACTAGGGTTACCCTCACGAGGGTCACGATAGTTACCCAGGTCACGTGACCCTCCCCGGGGTCACGTGACCTGGGGATACCCCCCGAGGTCACGTGACCCCATTGACGTCATAGCCACTGATGACGTCATCAGTGACGTCACTGATGACGTCACCGGCATCCGCATCGTCATCGTCATCATCACTGATGACGTCATCAGTGACGTCACTGATGACGTCACCGGCATCAGCATCGTCATCATCATCACTGATGGCGTCATCGGCGACGTCACTGATGACGTCATCGGCATCGTCACGTGGCCCCAGGTCACGTGACCCCCCGAAGTCACGTGACGCCCCAAGGTCACGTGACTCCCACAAGGTCACCTGACCCCCAAGGTCACGTGACCCCCCGCCCCCCGAGGTCACTTGACCCACCCCCAGTACCCTTTTCTTCTCCTCCTCAAGAGCTGCGCTCGAATTCGGCATTACAGGGAGTTGTAAATGGCTTTTTTTTTTCAGGAGCACAAAAAAGGTTTATTTTTATCTTTGCCCATAAGAAAAATTAGCGTCTTTATTTCTAGCTTTTTATGATCTGCTAGTTGGTTACTGGTGTCAGCTAGCTTTGCAAGGTAGAGAGTATTCGCAGAAGACAACCAAATTGGAAGTTTGCACGATGAGCGTTGCCTCGATTCAAGGAAAGTAGCTACGAAAATAATCGTAATGATCCTCATACACTAAACCGACTGGTGATTATTTTCCTTTCCCTGTGATAATTGCAGCGGTTTTAGGAGAAAATAAATTAGTATAACAAACAAAAAGTGTCGAAAACATTTAAGGGTAGGTGCTGCAAGCTACAGCCTGGCAAAAAGAGATGCAGGTTGCATTTGTTCACTTATCCACTCTCACATAAAAGAGATCACGATTAGTTTGAAAAGTCGTGCTATAATTTTGTAAATTAGGTTTTTATTTCCAAAATGTAATTGGACAGAGTGCGTTTTTGAAAAAACTGTGCCCCGTGTCAGCCTAAAGTACCGTTGGTCTAAAGGTTAAAAAGTAAAACGCTGGAGTTTGTCACGTGGCAAAAATAACCCACCGAGAGTTGCTAGCTGTCAACTATAGTCGGTTACAAGTCAAGAAGGTAGGAGAAGCTCCTCCCACAAGTGTGATGCGCCCGTTTCAAATCTCTCCGCAGTCGAAAGAAGAGTTCACTGGAAACGCTCCTTGTTCCGCTTCAATGGATTCCCACTTGTCTCCGATCCCACTTTTTAAGAAAGCGACCTTTGTATTCATCGGAGAGGGAACCGAGCCCCTGAAAGCAGCCTTTGTATCCATCGGGGGGGGGGGGGGGGGGTGGGGGGGGGGGAAGCTAATCCCCGAAGGTCGTATTTGTTTTCGTCGGTGGGGGAGAACCAACGAGGTAGAGGGGCTTAGAGCGATAAACCGGGGTTCCGGTCTGCACTCGAAAGTGACCCCCATAAGGCGGCTGCCATTGTACGCAAATTGGACCACTCGTCACATGACCGAACCAAATGCGTGACGTCACAGGAAATATGGCAGCGCCCATGCAGCGGCTGGCCCCAGCTGGGCCGGAGCTTGTCGGATGCTTTGTTGGTTGTCGTTCGTCTCGGCGAGTTGATTTCAGGCGCAGAAGCCGTCATATGAGGCCGGTCGACAGCGACTTCAGAGTTCAGCGTGGTGTCTGACGTAGGTACAAGGTGAAAATACGGAGGAACGGTGTGCATTTCGCTGGTGACCGACGGCGATATTGCCACGGAAGAGACAATCTGTACTACGTTGCGCGCACCTCAGATTGATTCGGATAACGCTAGGATAAAATTTAAGGCGACGTTTCTGTGCTCTCGTTGACCGTCGGAACCTTCGAGATCTGCAGTAAAGCGTGTGCAATGTATGGATACACTACAGTTTAGCGACGGAAATTGTGTGAGTCGTTTTTGGCAGTGTGCAATCTGGTGTCGCTTCGTTCAAATGCCCGAAGGCTCACTTTGGTTGTGTGGTGCACTGCAGAGCTGCCTTGCCGCTTGTAGTTTCCGTGCCGTGCTAAGTGATACTGTGCTGCTTCTTAAATTGTTTCGGTGTAGACGTGCTCTTTTACGGAGCACAGGTGTGCGGCGCGCCGAAGAGCTGCCTTCAAGCTGGTGGTTCCTGTGCCGTGCTTTAGGTGATGCTGTGCTCCTACTAAATTGTTCTGGCGTAGACGTGCACCTTCACTGAGCACAGGTGTTGCAGTTGGTATTGAGTCCGCTGGTCTGTCGCACGTTTCGTCGACACCAAAGTTTCAACACTCGTTACGCGAATTGCAAGCTCTGTGGACATTTCATCGCGCGCGTTACCTACCCAGTCCACCCATTCACGCCGCTTTGCGACGGCAGTCTGCATCGGCTCCTTACCAGAAAAGTGGTCTCACATCGATTTCAGTTCAGCTCGTCCACGGCAGTCGCCAGACCCCGAAGGAGAGGATTTATTCGGACAGAATGCCACTAAAGCAGTGCAGCTTCTTTAGTGGTCAGGATGGACTCTTTTCTGTCTGTTTTGTTATATTGTCTCGGATGCTTGCTCTAGTCCTATTTTCTATGAATATTTACTATTCTGGAAAGTTTCAGGCCATGCTCAGCTGTCATTGTATGTTCTGGTGGAGGTGCTGCGCACTTTACCCATAGCCCTTCACTCTGTGTCTTCCCTGGCGGCTCCTCAGCCGAGTTGCCCGATAACAAGACACGGGTGGCACATTATCCCGAGTCTTAAACCCCGGCGAGCTGTGAACCAAGTCCTATCCCGAGCCCGGCAGCAAAATTGCAAGACGAGCGAGTACCACAAGGGCGAAACTCGGAAATACACCACGAAGAACTTGAAATCCAAGCCAGGCGCTGCTACGAGCAAGAACCAACGGAATTAGGTCTTTTGCCAGAAAAACCGAAGCTGACTAAGCCAACAATGACAACACTGTCGCAGCAAACCACGTTCGCTCCCACCATCGTTTGCATGCCCGTCGCATCTCGCACTCCGATGCCCTTTCACGCAAGGTGCACAAGACGTCGAGGGTTGGATTGAACAATATGACCGTGTCGCCCGCCACAGTGGGTAGATGGACAACCAGCTCCTGCAGAACCTATACTTCTCGTGGAAGAAACTGTGAGGCACTGGTTTGAGAACCACGAATCCTCCTTAACGTCGTGGGAAGTTTGCAAGACCGAGCTGAAGTGCATGTTCATCAGCCAACATTGACAAGAGAGAGCCGAATTCCCGATTCCGTCCAGGACACGGCCCCAACGAGAGCGTCACCACCTTCGTGGAGGATATTTTGCTTCTGATCGAGCACCCACATCAACCCTGAGGCTACAGAAGACAAGAAGCTAAGAATCCCATGTTCCTCATGTGAGGGACACCTTTAGGAGCCTTGTCCGCAACCCCACGACAACAGTCGAAGGGTTCATGTCAATACAGCTTCCAACATTGAATGCACACTGCAGGCCCGAGCACGTCATATTAAAAACTCCCCAACGTCGCGACACTCAAGTCGTCCAGCTGCAACCTCGACGCCAGCCCCCCAGGCATCCGTGACATCATTCACAACGGTGTCCGGGAGGAGATAAGAAAGCTAGTTCCTGCGATCAGTTGCCCGGCTTTAATTTTGATCGCCGAGTTTTTTTCCAAAAGTTTGACAGGCATTTCAACTGGAGACTTCTTCGAGCGAAGCGGCATCTGACGAAACGAGGGTGACTTATGCCACAAGGTCACAACGACCACCACCGGCTACCTGTTGCTATTCAATGCCAATTCAACGAAATACCCCAATGCCGAAGCATTCCCGATATCGAGAAGAACCAGTGTAGGTCCGCGCTGAACAAAGTACACCGAGGAAGACGGAGGTACTGCGAATCGCCAACCGAAAACCACTCTGCTACCACTGCATGAGGCCGACCTTGTCTACTGGAGGTGCCCGTACCAATGAATTGGCTTGCAAGGGTTCGTGCCGAACGACCCTCGACCACGTCTTGACGAGCGTCCGGGGAAGATTGAGGGTTATCTTCGGCGGTCTTTGTCCCTGGTGCCGACATTACCCCGAAGCTCGTGATCTACTTCATCTGGACGAGAGGTAAGCACGACAAAGCAGGTGAGCGGCAATGCAAGGAGAGTTGATCTGGTGTCGGTTGTCGCACAAGGACAATACCTAATAATTTGCTGACACTAATTATCTGTGGCCACGCCATGAAGCACACAATTTCCAACTTTAAGGGAGAATGTCGCTCAGTGACCTTAAGAAATTGAATGGTTGGTTTCTCTCAAAGGTGGACTGCAAGCATCACGGGACTTCACTTTGCCACACAAGACTTGCACAAGTTGCAGTGGTCGTGAGATGCACAATAAATCTCCATTACGAAATGGAAGTGAAATGGCTTGGATAGCAAACATTGTTGCCAGCTATCAAGTCAACGATACAGCAAAAGGCACAGCCATATAACCAATACATGCCCGAGCTTGCTGCATTGATGCAGAAAACTACCAGGAAAATTTTGCGGATTAGAAGCCAGCCCTGCAGCTTCAGTGCATCAGATGTCAGTAGGCGCACATGACGTATGATTACAAGACGGCATCAGTCGGTTAAAGTTGCTACTCGACCAAACTGACCACCGACGTGCCAGGAGCGTCATCCCACAACAAGGTCCACAGGTATTACGATTGAACGCCTGACAGGAGACTGTAGCAGAAAGAACTCGCTCTAGAACCATTAACTAAGAATCAATCTAAGAATCAAATTATGTAATGCAGTGGAAATAAACATTTGATACACTAACCAGATAAACCTATTTCCGCTTGCCTTTATGCCTTGAGAGTTTATAAACCAAGAATTGTGTTCACCACACGCGCAGGTCCTTTTGAGGACACTCGCATCTCTGACCCTTCAATATTAATTGATGGGACATACCAGACTGGCAGACTTGTTGCATTGGGCTGCACTCATTCCACTTTTCTTGAACACACCTCTGAGCATATACGTTAATTGTATGTGTTGATGCATTGTTATATAGCAGGACACTTCCTATACGTAGACCCTTTGCAGAAACCCACCAAGCAACACAACTGTTGCCATTTTTTTCGGCGTAAAGCACACAAATGGGACCCAGTTCACGTCAAATGCTAATGCAGCATTCGAGCCCAATGGGCGCTGAGCCGAGTTCACAGTGATGGCGGACGTAACATTCTTGTCGAACAAATGACCAAAGTATGAAAGCTTGGGGTAATTAGAGTAGTAGCCACTGTAATTTGTTTCATCACAATTTGGCAAACCGCAGAGGCTACAGTCTCAGTAAGCCAATATGCCCGTTGGAGAGAGGCACATGACAATATGTCATTCAGAGTTCTCGTCTGCACAGATTTGTCACACACCTTCGCTCTGTCTCTCTGATTGGCTCGAGGGGGCTGTGGCGGTTGTCCTTTTCCAGGTTACAATGATACGAAGTATAGGCAACCCACACTTTTCAAAAAAGTCTATTGAAGAGACCGAAAGGAATGGTCAACATTTTTCAACAAGACTGCTCTTCAGGCAATGGATGAACACAAATATGAATCATCTTATCCAGGTAATTAGAACAAGTAAATAATTGACCACTAATACAATGCAGTTTTGATGAAAAAAGTGTTGCTGCACTAAATCCTACGAAAGAGAAAAAGCTGCACTTAATCTATGCATACACCAAAACAGTTGTTGTTATTGCAAGCCGAATAGCTTTGAAGCAGGTGCCTGCAACGATTTATTCATCCCCACACTCAATAAAACGTCATCCTCGTAGCTGAAAATAAGTGTGCACTTCGCACTCACCAAAAAAGGAAGAAGGGCGATCGAATGTAGAATCGCCGATTAGCACAAAGGGCGCGGGAGCTTCCTCGCTAAAAGTTGCTATGGTTATTCGATGACGCAGGCCTGAAACAACTTCTCCTAGGCCCTAACGCGACGTATACCTTTCGCGTCGATTCATAGCCATTTCAATGTTCAAACAAAGCTAAGAGAACGCGAAAATTTCATGCTAAAAGCACTCAAAGTTCTATCGATCCTCCAACACATCCCGGAATCCGAGCACCGATACGGCGATACGGCTGATGCTGTCTCACAGGTGTTAATATCCATGATCCAGAGCGATCTTGCGCAAAAAGGGTATAAAGTCTCATTCCTTCATATTTTCCCAATATACCTGCGTCAGCGAGCACGAAAAAGCCCGAAATCGTCGGAAAGCCGCTGCACATCACGGCTGCCGCGCACCGAAGAAACTCGCATCCGCCAGCCCTGGGCGCTGCCATCTTACCTGCGACGTCACGGCTCTTGTGAGGTCACGTGACGAGTGGTCACATTTGCGTAAAACATGGCGGCAACCGGGGGGGTGCCACTTCGGAACTTCCGGTTTATCACTCTAAGCCCCTCTACCTCGTTGGGGAGAACTCCAATCTCCCTCTCGTGGCTACCAGAATGCTAAGTCAAAGTCGAAAAATAAAGCAAATATGTACAGAAAGGCAAGACCCTCCTCGCGCGTTGGCCGCGACGTCAAGGAAACGGTGGGACGCTATTGGATGCGGAGGTGGCGGAGGGATATCTGATTCCCTTTGAGGGGCATTTTCCGCTACCTTCTTAACCTGTAACTGACTATAGGAACCTAGAATCGATTGAGCGAACATAATTTATTTTCCTTCGACGCGCATATGGGTTTGGTTGTGTGTTTCGTGACTTGGGAGGTTCTGGTACTGCTGATGGTGATTAGATTTCCTAACTGTGGCAATTGTACTGCGTGATACGTGTGATATTACATTCTGGGTGTGAACTCTGCCGTGCTTCGTCGCCATTCGTCGTTATGGAAAGAGAACTTCTGTTCGGACCACAGAAGCACGAAGTGACAAGGACCACAGTGATGGCGGTGGTGCCAGAGGAGTGCAAACTTTTATACCGTCCATGGAACGCGAATTGCAAAACCCTGGGTGTCCGGAGCGCCACTTGAACCCCCTGGTATCTGGTGGCTGTACTAAAATCAACATGGCGGCACAGAGAAACCGAAACTGCACGAAAGCGCCATTGTGTGTGGATGATTGAGCGGTAGCTTGCGCCACCTATATTAAAAACAAACAAACAAAAAAAATATATTAACGAAAAATAGTTAGAGTGCAGGCGAGCTGGGTGTAAGTTGAACATGATTGTAAACCTGAGACTGGGGCAGAAAAGAAAACACAACAGAAGGTAGAAAAAGAGGAGGCAACGTCTCACGTTGCCTCCTCTTTTTCTACCTTCTGTTGTGTTTTCTTTTCTGCCCCAGTCTCAGGTTTACAATTATGTTCAACGATATATTGTAGCTTTTTTTTTCTGACCCCGATTTGCGCGTTGCTTTGCTAGGCTTCTCCTGCTTTGCGGCTGGTTTTTGCATTTCAGTGCTGGTTAATGTGGGTTGAAACGCAACAAGCCAGCACTGAAAAGCGAGACCAGCAGCAAAGCAGCAGAAACCTAGAAAAGCAACGAAGGTGACACATACACACACACAAAAAAAAATGCAATACTTGTCCTTTTGCGTTCATTTTTATTCGACAGACAGTGTAAAATACAGACAAAATTTCTCACTATTTTGCACGCAAGAATCAAAGAAATGAAATACAGAACAGGATAAAACGTTAACGTGACGTGCGACGAAGGGGATGACATACGTCCATGCAAAAACACTGCACTAAATTTACATAAAATCTCTTTAGGTTCGTGATCCCTTTCGAGCTTCTTGGCGTATACTCGCAAGCCTTGCGCCTTCTAGCCACAGGCGTGGAGCCTAGAAAAAGAAAGTTGAATTTCTTGATTGGCCATCACGTGCCTGACGTGGTCATATGAAAACAGCGAGCATATTCTGCGCCTCCTTTCAAGAAACGGTACTTCGAGTTCAACACTGCGACATTAAAAACTCGTGTCACCTCTATTTTTATTCTCCGTGATATAAATGCCTCCACACTAAATTGACAATCATTTCGATTTTGATTATATAAGTAAGCATAAGTAAAGACCGAAGACAGTGTCTTGCAACTAAAAGAAACTAAGCAATGAGGTCAAGAAAAACAGCTCAGCTCTTTGGTATTGAGT
This sequence comes from Ixodes scapularis, assembly GCF_016920785.2. Lineage (NCBI taxonomy): Eukaryota > Metazoa > Arthropoda > Arachnida > Ixodida > Ixodidae > Ixodes > Ixodes scapularis. Next base: position 5,804 of record NW_024610038.1, on the reverse strand, counting down.
CTTCATTGAGGACCTGCATTAGCTTTTAATATTATCACTTAAATTTAGGAGTGCGTCACTGCTTGACGAAACGGGAAACCAGTGCGGATCGGTCCATCGTGGAGGCGTGCGTTTTAGATAGGCTCGTTTTAGCGAACGCCGTTTTACTGAACCCGGTTTATCGAATGCCTTTATAGAAAACCCAGTTTAGAGAAAATGGCAATGAGCCTCCTTTTAGCGAATTCGGCCGCCGGGAAGCGGCGTTTGCGGGTAAATTAGGTGTGTCAACATTTTTCTAATGAGCCACCGCAGACTGCCGCCGCGAAGCGGCGGGAGCGCAGCGGGGGCATGGCTTAACACGCCGACTAGTGATACACGCGAGAAGTAGGAAAGCCTTTTTTTTTATAAAGCGCCCTGATGTGGAATGAAACATGCAGCCAGCCAGGTGCCAGGGAACGGAATGAACTTTATTCTCTCGAGTGCCGCGCTTATCTATATTTTCCAGGGCGCACGATAGCGGCGCGTTGCGGCGCCATAACACAACACACCTCCCCCCCCCCCCCCCTCCCCTTTGTTTTATTTGTAACCCCAGCGCTCCGGCTGTCGCGACGTTCTTGCGCTTCGACGAAGCGGTACTGGTTAAGCTGATGCCGTGTTCTTGCATGGCTCGCTGAGGTCTTGAGCACCAGCCGGGGTAGCTACCGGCAGGCCGATTTCGGGAACTTTCGGGCTTCAGGTAAACAATGGCTTATGTTGGGAATATGGTAAGAAGATGGCTAAACCGGTGCTTCCGAAACAAAGTTGTCACTCTAAAATTATTAAGGCGGAAGTTGCGAAATCATTAATTGGTAATGCGCTAAAAAGGTCATGTACCCATTTCATGAGTCAAGCTTTAAAAAGACAATGGGGTAGACTGGAGGACGCGGGGTATGAGGAGACTTTTCTAAAACGACAACTTTCTATTCAAATCAGAGACAACCGGGATGAACCAAGTGTGAGGAACCGACGAGTTGCTATACCGTATTTTCACGATATTTCCCATAACATAAAAGCGTCAGCGTCAGCATTGCAGTTTGGGAACGAATGTAAACAATTTCTACGCTTGTAAAGTTTTTTTGTTTTTTTTTGTAGTATTAGCGTTGTTTATATGTGTATCCTTGGACTTGTTCGGGAAAGTTGCAGTGTTTAGCCATTTGTTGTTCGTGGTAGGAGGGCAATGTCGTTCTCAGTTTTGGAGATGGCCCCAGTTCCGGTTGTTCGCAGTGTATAGTATTGTTTCTTTGGACTAAGTGAGTTGTTACAGGAAACGCACCTTTGAAGGTCAAACCCTTTCTTTGTGTTCAGTAGTGTTTTCACCTACGTTCGCCGGGTGGAGGTGGTTATGCTAGAATGGGATCCTTTGTGTGGGTGTCTCACAGCCAGCCGAGGTCAAGGGAGATAAGAGAAGGTTTACCCAAGTGTCATTATCCCCTTATCATTTTTTTTTTGTAGAGACGGCGTTGGAGAAGTGGTATATAAAGCGTGTACGAAATAAACTTTGCAGCTGAGTTTGAGACGTTGCCTCCTCTTTTTCTACCTTCTGTTGTGTTCTCGTTTCTGCCCCAGTCTCAGGTTTACAATCATGTTCAACTTACACCCAGCTCGCCTGCACTCTGACTATTTTGTCATAAATATACGCGGCCGGACGGAAGTAGCCGAGAGCTTCATACCCCTGGTGGTACCGCGTGACGCCTCTTCGGGATTTTTTCAGCGACAGGTACCCATGTCTTAGTGATCACGGGTGTCCCTTTTGACCCGTCGCTAGCTATCTGTCGGCGTGCAGCTTCCGCTCAGCTATGAGCATTTTGCGGGTTCCACGCTTTGGTGGCTCGTAATAAATTGTTACGCTCTTTTACTAAAACCAAAATGGGCATTTCCGTGTCGTTTTTTCCCTCGCGGTAAAAAAGGAAAAGTCAGACAAGTATTTTCGGTTTCGATAAAGAAACAAATAAGCGAAACAAGCATATTCGCTATAACATCGTTCGCTAAAACGTCATTCGCTGAAATTAGCACTATTCGCTAAAACGTCATTTGATAAAATGTCGATTCGCTCAAATGACTTCTTTTTGCTAAAGTGTCATTCGCTAAAATGTTATTCACTCATGTGATAGGGACCCCAACTGAGGTTCATCGAAAAGTTCCCATGTTCGTTTCGTCGACCAACCTTGTGACGCTTCATCGAAAGCGTCTTTCCGCACATATCGCCTCGGTCGTCGGCGTGGAGGTACCGGCGACCAAGGCGATGCGAGCTTGACGAAACCATGGCGGTTCGACTGGTGCGAGTTCGCGCTTCGGGAGTAAAGTTTTGCCCTTTCGATCTTAGGGAAAAGGTATGATCGTATCCGGTATGCGTAAGTAAACATGTTCTCAATCAATATTAAGGCTTCCACGAGCGGAGCGAGGGGTTTCAGCGCGTAGCACGGACTGCTTGAAAGCGGCGATCGCGAATTCAGTTGTGGCGTATCAGAGTCGCCTGGGCAAGTTCGCTTTAGTTGAGGTAGGCTTGCGGAAAACGAAATTAGACCAATATTGCGATCCCCGTGGTGAAAAAAAAAGTCGGCGAAACGTTGTACGGGCACGTGTCCACGAAATTGAGTGGTGCCGCGAAGTCGTGCTCGCGCGCGTTTAGTTTAGCCTTTCTTTATGTTTTTACTTTCTCTGCGGGTTTCCGAGTGCCTTTCGGCCCTCTGTGTTTCGTCCGATGATGGTCGGCTCCGCGGCACGGTTTATAGTTTCAACCATGGTCGGGAATCACCAAATTCCAATTGAACGCTGTAACGATACACTTGTTTACAGAGCCCAGCGTGGAGGTGTTTTGCCTTGTGGAGGTCTTTTGTTTTTTAGGTCCTCACTTCGGATTTTTGTTTCGCCCCGTGTATAACTTAGTAGTAGAAAACATGTCGCAGTTCGGCCAACTGTCAATCAAAGTCCAGGGGGGCGAGGCCAACCCCGACCAATCACAGAGCCGCAGGGTGGGGCCTCTTCCCTCTCTCCCATCTCAGGGACCTATGACAGGGCATGGGCGTTGGCCAGTGACCAATCGGAGCTCGCCCGGGTCCCGTCCCCCGAGGTACGCGTGTGACCTCAAACCTCAAACCGCAGACCTCAAACCTCAAACACAAGCGTGGTTGACCAGGTGCTGACAGCTGTCTCAGGTGTTGACAGCTGTGGTCATCATCTGATAACAACCACCTCAAACCTCATACCTCATACCACAAGCGTGGTTACCAGGTACTGACAGCTGTCTGATAACAACCACGTGATGTCACAGGGTCAGAGCTTCGTTCGGACGCTGTGACAACAGAAGGTAGTAAAAGGGGAGGCAACGTCTCAAGAGACGTTACCTCCTCTTTTACTACCTTTAGTTGTGTTCTCTTTCTGCCCCAGTCTCAGGTTTACAATCATGTTCAACTTACACCAGCTCGCCTGCACTCTGACTATTTTTTCGCTAATCGTCTTAGTTGTTCGTGTGTGTGTTGACAGCTGTGGTCATCATCTGATAACAACCACGTGATGTCACAGGGTCCGAGCTTCGTCCGGCAGAGGGCGCTCACGTGATGTCACACAGGGTTCGTGCTGCATCCAACAGAGGACGCTGCGCTCCGGTCACATGACGGTCACGCGTTTTGAATTTGAATCGCTGCGCGGTAAATGGCCCTTTTATTCAATAAAAAGGGCTCCGCGGCCGGCTGGGAATCGAACCCCTGAGATACGAGCACATTTTGTTTTGTAACAAGAACATTATTCACAATAATTATGCAAAGCAATATTTTACATTAAATTTAACACTCAGCCCTTTTGCACACTGTTCACCGATGTCTGAGGAGGAACGCCAGCTGGAAAGTTCCATCCGTTTGAACGCCTGCTCAGGCGGTACCTGACGAAGGACGCACGTTGTCTGTTCTCTGGTACCATGGGAACTCTTGAGTCCTCACAGCACCTTCGGCTGCTCTCGCCGCTCTTCTCGCGTGCTCAGACGTGCTCCCACACACACGATGCGCGCCACGCTCAGCAAATATTACAGATGAAAAAAGAGAAGAAAAAATTACAAACGGATGGAGAAAAAAGAGAAGAAGAGAAAAGGGGCCTCGCACGCGCACCGCCCCCCTCACACGATAACCGAACCCTGCCCGTCAGAGGGCAGCCGACAGCCGCGGCCACCTAGAAGCCGGCGCCCCGGGCTATAACCTCTGGACTCGAGCTGTCTCCTCAGGCCCTGCCACTCTCGCGCCCCTCCCGTTGCCCCCCTGCCGATCACCGAGACCACCCAGTCCTGTTTAGCCAGGAAGTAGTCCCAGGTTGGACACGCATCCAAGTGGCACTGTACCATTGCTGTGCGCGACTGCCAGATGGCGTTTAGCCCCAGCAACACCAACACGCTCGTCACCTCCGTCCCTTCTCCGTCACCGAGAAGGAAGTACTTGAAAGTACCCCACTCAACGTCAAAGGCCGACCTAAGGCGGAAGCAGGTCCTCATCTCGTCCCAGAACAAGTAGGCGTTCGAGCACTCGACAAGGACGTGCTGGATGGTCTCGGTGTTCCCGCAGAGGTCGCAGTTGAGAGACCAGGGCACGAAGACTCCCTTCTCATGCAGCCACGACTTGACGGGGAGCACCTCCATGTGCATACGGACGACGAAGTCCTTTGTAGCCGTGGGAGTGGGGAGGCGCCGCACGAATCTGAAGAGACGCGCCGCTCCGTCGGGAACTGGGGGCGGCCTGTATAGAGGTGGCGGGAAAGTCGCTGCAACCGTGTCCCAGTATAGTTTCCTCTTAGTGACGGTTGTTAAGTAATCCCAAGAAAACAGGGCCAAGAAGAACTGTATGGCCTGTGCGATTTCGCTGTAAAAGCGCAATGCCGCCGCTTTCGCCGTACGACCACTCGTGCTCACCATCCGCCTCCCCAGGTAAGGGAAACCGAGGTGGTGCAGCGCGCTCAGGAGCGTGGGCTCCTTTGCGTCCCGGAATAAAAGGATACGCTGCACGTTAAGCTTGATAACGATGTTAACTAGGCCGAGGCCTCCGCTCTCCTGCTGTAGGAAGAGGTTGTCGCGTCGCGTCCGCTCCCGTGGCGACCTCCAAACGAAAGTGGCCCAGCTTCTGTGGAACTTCTTGGTCGTCACACCCGGGCAGCAGACGGCCTGAGCCTTGTAGAACACGGTCGGGTAAGTCACGGTGTTGCAGACCTGGACGCGGTTGAAGACGGATATATATCTAGGCTGCCACGGCGATAGCTTCGCAACCACGGAGTTGGCGGCTCTTTTACACACTGCCGTCGCCGATTGCCCCGGGTCAATAGGGGCGCCGAGGTAGTTTCCGATCGAGGTGCTCCAGCCTATCCCTGCGAATCTTGGGGGAGTTGTGGCCCAACATCCAAGCCAAGCGCCCATCGACTTCTCTGGGTTAATCTCCGCGCCCGATGCGGCGGTGTAGACGTCCACGTGCTGCAGGACGGCCTCCACTTGTTTCTTTGACGAGCAGATGAAGGCCACGTCGTCTGCGAATGCCAAGATGCTGACGTCCTTCCCGTCTCCCAGTTGCAGTCCCCTGATGCTCTGGTCTTCACTGATGGCGCGGCATAGTGGTTCAAGCTGCAAGGCAAAAAGGATTGGCGAAAGGGGGCACCCCTGCCGGACTGATCTTCCTATAGGGATGCGCGCACCCTTGACTCCGTTGATGAGCAGCCACGTGCCGATTTCGCGATAGCACAAAGCTATCCACTCTCGCAGCCTCTCTCCCACGCCGAAGTGATCCAGCGCCGCCAGGAGAAACTTGTGGTCGAGCTGC